>NW_027397063.1:136615589-136629353 GCF_003265705.2 Callorhinus ursinus | reverse complement strand
AGTCAACAAAAATTAACTTTGATGAAATAATGAATCATGGTAAAAAAAAAAAAAAAAAGCCATGAATCTATGTGCAGTATTCCCCTAGCGCTGGAGTTCTCCCATTCTCCTTGATCGATCAACTTGGTCTTGGCTTGCTGGCTGTTTGTGCTGATCTTTTGGGGGAGGGGCCTGTTGCTGTGGTTTCCAAATGTCTTTGCCGGAGGCGGAATTGCCCCGCCCTTGTCGGTCCGGGCTAAGGAAGCTGCTCTGGTTTGTTCTCAGGAGCTTTTGTTCCCTGCAAGCTCTCGGTACAGCTTTGGAGGACCAGGGCAGAAATGGTAGCCTCCCAATCTCCGCCGGAGGAGCTGAGAACTCGGGGCCCCGCTCCTCAGTGTGCCCCCAGAGAAAAGCAGTCACTTCCGTGTCCCCGGTCTCCGGCCGCACTCCGTGCTCACCCGGCCTGTGATCGAGCGTTGCTATCTCTGGCACCCGACCCCGCACGGAGTCTCCAAACCCAGCAGATCCCTGCAGTGCGTTCCCGCACCGCTCCTCCCTGGGAAGGAAGGGGAGTCTCCCCGGATCTGCTGCTTGTTGGGTCCCTGCTGGGGGAGCCGTGCCCCAACTGGGCCGCAGATCACAGTTTATGGCAGCCCCGAGCTGAGAGCCCGCGACTCTGCTCCGTCTCTGCAGCCGGCTTCCCCGCTCTGATACCTGGGAGCTCTGGCGCACTCAGGCACCCCGGTCTCTCTGTGACCCCAAGGGTCCTGAGACCACACTGTCCCGGGAGGATTCCACCCCCCGCTTAGCCACTGCAGCGACGTCCCTCAGCGGAGCCAACTTCTAAAAGGTCCGATTTTGTGCTCCGCGGCTCTAGCACTTGCCAGAAGCGGCTGACGGAGGCCCCCTCCCCCGCCGTCTATCCTCCCGAATATCGCCTCGGATTCACTTCTCCGCACGCCCTACCTTCCAGTAAGTGGTCGCTTCTCTTTTCAGAGAGTTGTTGGTACTCTCCTGTTCGATCTCCTGTTGAGTTCGTAGGTGTTCAGAATGGTTTGATCCCTATTCAGCTGAGTTCCTGAGACCAGACGAAATCTAGGTCTCCTACTCCTCCGCCATCTTGCTCCGCCCCCCGAAATGCACAGATCTTAAGAGTACTATTAGATGAGTTTTAATGATAATGTTTTCATTTTCTGATAACACCATCAATTGTCAATATTTTGAATTATTCTTATCGTGATACCCACATCAGTCCATGAAATAAAATCAGTGTCACTCTTGCCACAGACCGGTTCTTTTGCATAGGTTATTCTTCCTCAGCACCAGAGCTAAATACATGTGTCTCAGCTGATCCTCTCCTAGGATGTCTTGGCTGATGCCCCTCCCCCTTTCCCAGGCTCCATGTGTCCCTTCACCCCCATGGGGGGCCTGGAAGGTCTGAGGTGGTATGCAGTGAAGAACGGATGTTGCTAGTCCCAAGGGCAATGGGATGGGGTTTAGGGGTGTGGAGAAAAGAGCCAGCCTACAGTAATGGTGTCCAGGAGAGAAGGAGTGCAGAAGAATGGGTTCTGGATGCTTGAAGCATTGGCTATTCCGGGGCAGAGAGACAGACAGGAGGCAGAATTACCAGGTCTAAGGAAAAGGGGAAGGAGAGGAAGGAAAATTGGTCGGACCTGCCCAGAGCAGTGGTTAGAGGAGCAGGCGCAGGCTCAGACCACTTACATCCATGTCCCTGTTCGAACAGCCATTCACGAGCCGAACAGCCATTCACGAGCCGAACAGCCATTCACGAGCCGAACAGCCATTCACGAGCCGAACAGCCATTCACGAGCCGAACAGCCATTAGCGAGCTGTACATTTGTTTCTTTGAATCTCTGTGCCTCGATGTCCTCTTCTGTACAATGGGGAGGGCAACAGTATTGACCCCATTAAATACTTGTGTGAAACCTGAAATCCTGTAAATAGGAGTGAATACTCTTTTTTCCTGGTTGATGTGTGGCAAAGGTTTGCTGAATGCATGGATGGATGATTGACGGGTTTAGTTTTGGGGCCAGTCTTAGACATTTACACTTTACAAGAAAGGCCTCTTGCTTTTCTCTCTCTCAACCCCCCCTCCCTCCCCACCCCCACGGGCTTCTCCGCTTTCTCATCTGCCTGCTGTGGCAGAAACATTATTTTATCATGAAATTGAGTCACTCATTTTGCAAAAGAAGAGTGTTTAAATTGCAGATGCCTGGGAGAGTTATTATATTAGAGTAAGTGGATTTCATTTACAGTGCAGGTATGATCTCTGATCTTTATTGTTTTGATAAGGAAGGGTCGAGAGGACTAGAAGGCGAAAGGTGAGAAATTAAAGCCTTAGGGGTGAGGGATACACAAAAGGAATAGATAGGTAAACCCAAAACAGATTTTGCTAAGTGTCAACTTTTTAAAGCAAGCAGTATTTTTATATATGGAGCACCCCATTTTTGAAATGCCAAAATAATCTATACCATAACTAAGAAATAAAAAAAGCAACAGGAAAGTGGGTTCAGGACAAACAGTAGAGCTAAAATTCTGCTTTTTAAAAAAACGTTGAATAGGGTTGCCTGGGTGGCACAGTCAGGTAAGCATCCAACTCTTGGTTTCCGCTCAGGTCATGAGATGGAGCCCTGCATTGGACTCTGTGCTCAGTGGGGAGTCCGCTTGAGATTCTCTCTCCCTTTCCCTCTGTCCCTCCTGCTTGTGCGCTCTCTCTCTCTGTCTCTAAAATAAATAGAAGCTTAGTTTCACATTATTAGCCAGCCCTCACTTGTAGAAGGTTTTGTGGGAAATCTGTTTTTAAGTTGGGGGTTGGGGGACAGTACTCTCTTTGAAAATGCTGGTCGGGGCACCTGGGTGGTTCAGTTGGTTAAGCGTCTGCCTTCAGCTCAGGTCATGATCTCTGGGTCCTGGGATCGAGCCCAGCATCAGGCTTCCTGCTCAGCTAGGAGTCTGCTTTTCCCTCTCCCTCTGCCCCTCCCCGCTGGTCTCGTGTGTGTGTGTGTGTGTGTGTGTGTGTGTGTGTGTGTGTGTGTGTGTGTGTGTGCGCGCGCGCGCACGCGCACACACTCTCTCGTTCACTCTCTCAAATAAATAAAATCTTAAAAAAAATTAAATTAAAAAATAACAAGGCTTGTCAATCTGGACTACAGGCTAAATGCTGTCAGCTTGGAACGCCCTCAGGTGGAAAGCCAAGCTTGTAGTCATCCCATTATTGATCTTGCCTTTATTTCCTGATGACTATTGCTATGTACACAAAGCTTCACCTTTTACACCCTCTTTCCCAACAGTCCTTGCAGTGTTTTTGCAGATTGATCTGTTAGCATAAACTCAATTATCAGTTTACTCTGATCACAATCACCGTAACAGCTGCTATAAAATTTACTTTTACAAAAGACATTAGTGTAATCTGGCTCCTAGTGGCTCACAGGTGCTTTCTTGCATCTGTGAGAAGCCCAGTCTTTGAAGCAACATTCAGAGGGGGTCGGAATGTTCTCTGGCAGAATGCCTGCGCCATATGGGAACTATACTCTGAAATGCCTTTAAAAAAACCACTTCGTGCTCCATCCAGACCGCTTCCCATTCACACCAGCTCAGGGCCCAGCCCACTGTATCATCTGGAAAGGCACAACCTCTTGTATTTTGGAAACTTGCAACAAACAAAATGCAGGCTCAGGGCCGCGAAATGCTGTAGGCTTTCTGCCACTGCAACTTCAATTTTGGAGGAAGGCACAGTCGAGTTACTCCGAAGCCTTTCAAAGTCGGGGGATCATTTCGAGGTAGGCCCGGTTTGTCCTCTAAACTGCCGTTCCCTTCCCTGCAAATTTCAAGCAGAGGCTGCATTGAATTAGTATTTCACGTAAAGCTGAGGAATAAGATTCTTGGAGCAAATATCTTTTGAGTTCCTACTCCGCGCAGGGCTGCCCACTGACGGCAGCCTGGCCTTGGAGAAGGGAGGGGCAGAGCAGAGTGCACCGAAATATTACAACAGTCTGACCAGGGCATCAATTTTGACCCTGGAGCTGAGCAGGGACTTCGAGGGGTGGGGATGCTTTTGCTGGGCCCTTAAGAATAAATAGGACTTAGGGAGCACCTGGGTGGCTGGGTCAGTGAAGCGTCCAACTCTTGATTTTGGCTCAGGTTATGACCTCAGGGTTTGTCAGCTCCACGCACGGCGTGGAGCTCGCTTAAGATTCTCTCTCTCCACTTCCCCTCACCTTAAAAAGAAAAAAAAAAGAATAAATAAGACTTTGACCCCTCAGAATGGAGAAGGGTACATTCCAGTTACTACTATTGCATACTCAACTATCCTAAAACTTAACCATTTTATGAAGCCCACAGATTGTGTGGGTCAAGAATTTAGCATGAGTATAAGGGGCACAACTTGTCTCTGCACCACAATATCTGGCTTCTCAAGTAGGAAGACTTCGAAGCTGGGGGTGATCCCACAGCTGGGAGCTGGAGTTATCTGGAAGCATCTTCCCTCACATGTCTGGCAGTTGATACTATTGGACGTGACCTCAGCTGGGGCCGTCAGCAGAAGTACCTCACTGGTGTCTCCCTGTGGCCTGGTCTTCCTCACAACATGGCAGCCTCAGGATGGTGGGGTTTCTAACTTGGCAGCTCAGGGCTCCAAAAGTGAGTGTTCCCAGACAATGAGGCATGAGCTGCATGGCATTTTCTGACCTAGCTTCTTTAGAAGTTACATGGTATCGCTTCCACCAAATTCTGTTGGCTACAAAAGGGACTCTGGTTAGCTAGCTCAGATTCGACAGGAGGGAACATAGACTCTGACCTCTTAAAGGAAGGCATATGGCCAATGAAAAAAACGTCACGGGCATGCCAAGAAAGTATGAGAGCACATGGGGTGTTTGCAGCTATGGGGTCGTCTGATGCTGCTGGAATTTTAGGTGTGAGGTAGAAAGTGGCAGACAGCAAGGCCATAAATGGAGACTGGGGCCATCATGTGGAAAATCTTCAGCGCCTTTGTGGCAGGCATCCTATTCTAAGCCATATGTCACAGAAGATAAAACTATTTTTTTACAAGTCAATCCACTTTTTCTTTTGAGAAATTACATCCGGATGTGAGAAAAATCTGTGTCCCGGGTAAATTTCTGCCATTCTGCCTGGCCTGAGCTGGGTCCTCCCTCCTCCTTCCTCTGGGGCATTTGCAATGGGGAGGGAGCTGGTTCTCTGCTCACTTCCGGGCAAGCCGGCATCTGCCCAGATGTGCCTGCACCCATTTTGTCCCAGGATGGTGATGCAAGCAGGGTCCCGCTGTGCTGTCCCTTATTGTAGGGCTTCTTGAGGTCCACTCTTTTTCAGCTAAAACTGTCCCTTTCACTGGGACACAGGGAGAATGTAGCTGCTCTCCTGCCCTTCTCTGGGTATGCAGGGAATTCTGTGAGTTTGTTTTGGCTCTCCTCCATCTACCTACTATGTTTCACTCCTGTGCTGAAACATTTCTAAGACTGGAGACCTCACGGACCTCCACGTGGGCTGTGACAATCAGGCCCCTTTCCCTCTAGAACCTCCAAATCTGGCAGACCGCCCTCACTCTCTTTTGCTCTGAAACTCAGATTCCCTTCCCTGCAAAGTAGAAGCTGCATTGAATTATGCTTTTATTTTATTTTTTAAAAAGATTTTATTTATTTTTTTGAGAGAGAGGAGAGAGAGAGTGAGTAGGTGAGAGAGGCAGAGGGAGAGGGAGAAGCAGACTCCCCGCTGAGCTGGGAGCCGACATGGGGCTGATCCCAGGACCCTGAGATCAGGACCTGAGCTGAAGGCAGACGCTTAACCGACTGAGCCACCCAAGCACCCCAGAATTACTCTTTTAAATAAAGTTGAGAAATACCCTCCTTTCAGCAAATAATTTTATCACTCTCCCTCCCTCCTTTTCCACACCAGGCACAGGATTCCTTAAGATCTAACCCAAAAATTAGCTCCTGAGGCTGAGAATGTGAATCTATCCAAACCCTCCCCCAAATCTTTTTTTATTTATGACAAGAGGACCTCCCCTGTGGAAACCCAAGGTTAGGGGCTGGACTCTTCTGAATCATCCCTTCCCTGATGCAGTGAGGATGAAAGACCAGCTCCTTGGGTGGGAGAAGGTCCCTGGGGTAAGAGTGAATAGGGAGAGGGATGATCGATCTATCTATCTATTTAATTATATACATATATATATAATTAAATATATATATTTAATTTTATTTATTTGACAGAGAGAGAGAGAGCACACACGCACACGAGCGGGGGGAGGGGCAGGGAGAGAGGGAGAAGCAGGCTCCCCGCTGAGCAAGGAGCCCGCTCAATCCCAAAACCCTGGATCATGACCTGAGCCAAAGGCAGATGCTCAACCAACCGAGCCACCCAGATGCCCTGATCTTCTTATATATTGAAACAGTTATCATCACAAACCCAGGGGCAGACACAGAGGTGCACTCAGATCCCTGAAGGGCTGGCTGCCCGGCTCTGAGAAGTGCAGTTGGTTGTCTGATAGTTTCCTGCCTTTCGACTTTTCAGAATCTGGCTCAACATTTTAATTTTTTAATTTAATTTTTTAAATTTTAATTCCCATCGGTGATAGAACACTTAGAGCAGTCCTAAGGACATTCATGATATTATGCAAGCATCACCTCTACCTAGTTCCAGAACATTTTCATCACCACAAAAGGAAACCCATATCCATTAAGCAGTTGATTCCTTATTGCCCCTTTTCCCCAGCCCCAGCAACCTCCAAGCCATATGGATTTGCCTAGTCTGGACGTTTAATATAAATGGAATATACAGCCTCTTGGGTCTGGTTTCTTTTACTTAGCATGTTTTCAAGGCTCATTCATTGGCTATTGTGAATAGTGCTGCCATGAACATCTGTGTACAAGGTTTTCTTTGAACACCTGTTTTCAATTCTTTGGGGTATATTAATTTGGGAATAGAATTGTCGGGTCATATGGTTATTTTATGCTTAACTTATTGGGAAACCATCAGACTGTTTTCTGTGCTGGCTGTACCATTCGACATTTCCACCAGCAATGTATAAGGGTTCCAGTGTTTCCACATCTTCACCAGTACTTCCTATCCAGCATTTTGGTAATGGCCACCCTGTGGTTGTGGAGTGGTATTTCATTATGGTTCTATTTTGTTCTGGTTTTTCTTTCTTTTTTTTTTTTTTTAAGATTTTTATTTATTTATTAGAGAGAGAGAGGGCAGAGCAAGTGAGATTATGACGAGGGAGGAGGGGTAGAGGGAGAAGCAGACTCCCCGCTGAGCAGGGAGCCTGATGCGGAGCTCAATCCCAGGACCCTGGGATCATGACCCTAGCTGAAGGCAGACAGTGAATAGACTAAGCCACCCAGGCACCCTCATTATGGTTTTGATGATGAAAGATGAATCTGATGAATGATGTTCAACATCTTCTCTTTGCACTGGCCATTTGTGTATCTTTGGCAAAATGTCTATCCAAGTCCTTTGCCCATTTTTAAATTGGATTGTCTTTTTGTTGTTGAGTTGTAGGAGTTCTTAATGTATTGAGGATACTTGCCTCAGCTTTTAAGTTGAGATCCCTGCTTCTGGAGCATCCCCCTGACTAATGACTGGATAGGACAGTGGTATAAAGTCTTGGCTGTTTTTTGTCCTATGCAGGTCTGCTCTTAAGGCAATCTTTGCTCCAAAGATCCCTGTCAGACTGGCAGAAACTTGTCACTTCTGCATCACAGTCAGTGATGCCCAATCCTGCTCCCTCCCCTTTTTTCTTTTGCCAGCGTTGCTCCCCAGGAAGTCTTTTGCATGCCTACCCATCTCAGCATCTGCTTTCCCTAAAATACAACCTGTGACAACCTGGCAGAAAAGTTGGCATTTATTCCGAAAGTGAGTGCTGCTTAAAAGGGTTTGCAATGTAGAAGGACATGATGTGCTTTAAAAAGGGTTACCATCAGAGTGTAGGCAGGAATGTAGCAGAGAGCCTATTAGTCAGGGTTTCAAAAATTGGGGTGAGAGATGGTGATGAGGGGCAACTGAATTAGGAGATGGAAAATGGTGGGGATGGAGTCACTTGATCCCCGGCCCTTCAAACACATGTCCTTATTTGGCCAAGATTCATTATGCTTTTATTGTACTCTTGAATTTCATCTGCTAGGGTTTTAGTTAGGATTTTCCCACTGATATCTGTGAGACAGGTCTATGGTTCTTGTGCACTCTTTCCAGGCTTTGATAAAAGGATTATGTCATCTTCATAAGTTGGTTAGTGTCCCATTTTCTTCTATACTCTGAAGCATTATATATTATGGAAATGACCTGTTTCTCCAAAATTAAAAAATACATATTACGGGCATAAGAGCATTTTAAATTATAAACTTTAAATATTTTTGATTATCCTTTTTTGTGGTTTCTTCTTAAAACACTCTGGGCGATTTTTGTTTTCTAGAAGATCATCCATTTCATTGAAATGTTCAAATTCATGACCTTTTAAAAATGCAAAATCAAAATTGTGTTATTGTAGGAAATTTGGAAAAGAGGAGAAAATGAGAACCACTTAAAATCAACTGAGAGAGAGAGAATCAGTGTTAACAATAAGGGGAGGGTGTTCCTGTTGTTTTCTTTTAAATTAAAAAAAAATCTTGCATATCAAAAACAGGATAACAGGCCCCAAATACTTAAGTTAAGAACCCCCAGCCCCTCCTCCCCCGCCCCTCCCCAACCCCCAACCAAACTAGGACTTAATAACAGCTTCAGCTCTCCTGGAAATGGAGTCTTAATCCAGTCAATCAGGAGTCACCTGATCAGCGTTAGCTCTGTCATCTGCCGAATAGACCTCTGCCCGCCACTAAAGGAAAGTGACCTTGCAACCTCCTGCCCGCTTTTTAGCCTAGTATATCTCCCTTCTGGCTGTAGAAGTCTTTCATTTTGTACAGGTCCCCAGAGCTCTTTCCTATCTGCTACATCAGATGCTGCCTGATTCAAATCGATTTTTGCTCAAACTCTTAAAAATGTTAATATGCCTCCATTTATCTTTTAACATCTCCTTTAGAATTTGTTTGCTTGTCTTCCTTCTTAAAATTACATTTTTTCATAGGTTTATCTCTATAATGTCTTTAACAGCTCCTAAAATTTTTATATTAACCATACTCTTTCCCAGTTTGTCAATGGACAATTTTTTATTTTGTCTTTGTAGTTCGCTTGCAGTTGTCTTTTAGTCCATTTTAACTTCTAGATAAGGCATTCTGTCCATTTATTCTGTTTTTCTTGCCTAGTATTTGTGGGTTTTTTTGGAGAGTTTTATTGAGTTATGATATAACTACTATAAAATTCATCCATGGTTAAGCAGCCAATTCAATGATTTTTCAGTAAATGTACAGAGTTGTGCAACATTTCTATTTTCTAAACTCCAGCTCAGGCCTTGATCTCAGGACCCTGAGATCATGACTTGAGCCAAAATCAAGAGTCACACACTTAATCAATGAGCCACCCAGGGGCCGCCAGATGTTTTAGATATGTTCACCCACTCCTTTCTGGTGGTATCCCCTAGATTCAGGTAGCTCCTTCTTAATGCAACACCTTGCCAGGCTAGTGAGGACGCTTTGCAAATCTCTGGACCTCTCTCTCAGTGCAACTCCCTTATCTCTGGTATATCACTCCATACATTTTAGATATTTTAGAGAAAATTTTTTGCTCTTTTATAAAAACATTGTCCCAGCAGTGTTTTTTCTCTGAGTCCTCAAGACAACACTTCTTTTCCCTTACAAGCTGCAAAATCTTTCCCTAGGATGTAAAAATCCTCTCCTCTGTGAGTGAGAAGCGACCTGTTAAAGCCAGGGGATGGTCACTGGGCAGGTGACCAGGCTGTTCTAACCCTCCTTCACTGAAGTGAAGCAGTCAGATTTCTCCTCTCAGGCTGACAGAAACAATTTCTGGTGCCTACCAGGCTTTCTTCTGACAGAAGCAGAACTTTTCTTTGGGCTCACATTCTAGGATTTTCCGACAGCAGAACCAGTCCAAGAAGCTGCCTAGTTGGAGTGAGAGCCTCGGCAGTGGGCCGTGGAGCAACAGGCCATGACTCTTCTGCTTGCTCAGCCTGGCTCTTCTAGTGAGCCCGAAGCTCACGTTCTCTCCGTCAAATGGGGCGCCTGGGAGACATTCGCTGTTCCCAGGGGGACTGCCCTCCCAAGACGCAGAGGGCTATGCAGTGGGTCTATCGAGTGAGGGTAGTTGTTGTCATTGAATGGTTAGAGAAATGAAGCCAGCTCATGGGGGTACAGGGTGGTGAGGCACAACTTTGGTTTAGATGAAGCTAGCTTGCCCATATGAGCAGGACTTCTGCCTAGTTGTCTGGTCAGAATGAGGATAGGTAGTCTTCTCTGTGGCTGTTCATCGTTCAGAGACTAAGCGGATATCATTAGGAACGTGTTTCACAATTAGTGTCCAAACACACGGCACGTAGTGGGACTGTCTTTTGGATTGGTAGGTGGCCTCTGTCCTTCAAGATAGCACCTTAGTGAGTTGGGAGGGCGCTGGTGGTTTACCCCCATGTTAGCCTGGAGGCAGTTAAGGACTCTGTATTTAGTTCATAGGAATTAGAAACCCTTTGCTGACCTCAGCGTGGAGGGGGAGTTGAGTGGGCCATAGGTCAGAGTTGGGACACAGGGAGGGAGACCAGTTAGGAGGCTGCCACATTTTTTTCCTTAGGGAAAAAAAAATACTTGTGTGGTAAAATATAGATGACATAATGAAGTACCCAGAGTAGTCAAATTCATAGAGACGGAAAGTAGAATCCTGGTTGTCCGGAACCGGAGGAAGGGGCTGGGGAGTTCATGTTTAATAGGCAGAGTTTCAGTTTTGGAAAATGAAGAAAGTTCTGGAGAGGGATGCTGGTGATGATCGCACAGCAATGTGGAAGTACCTCATGCCACAAGACTGTGCCCTTAAAAATAGTAAATTTTATAACATAAAATCTTAATCTCTATTCTACTTTCTGTTTCTATGACTTTACCTCTTATTTTTTTGCTTTTTAAATCGTGATGATAGCTTAAGTTCCTTTTCTGCCAGAAGGCTGGGGGATTAAAATGAATGGATATTCTCTTAAGATCTCTTCCAAACATTGTTTTCCTCAATATTTTTATTTAAAAGAACATCAGAATCTGATCCTATTTTTTATAGTCGACAGTCTGATTCCTTCAGAGTTGGGAGGTTTTGTTTTAACATGTTTTTTTCTAGAAATTGCCTTTATGGTATATCCCCACTTCCGTTAGGCCAAATGCTCTCTGGGGTGACTAGCTTTATATCTGAGGAGGATGTCTGAGTATCAACACTGCGGCTTCCATAAAACAAGCTCAGTAGCAGTTACAAGAAAACCCATGGTCAGGTACTAAAATTCTTCCCTGTTACCGGCATTATCACTCTGTGAATATATATATATATTCGGTGTATGTATATTCAGTATATATATATTTTTTCTTAGACTCTGGAATAGCTGTATAGCCCATATTTATTTTGATGTATTTTATACATTTTTGTTTCTCTAAATTGACTTACCATACATTGATGAAGGCTGATGCTCATAGCAGCTCTCCGACACAGTGTGGATAAATGTAAGCTCAACAATACAGAATTCACAAACTGACACTGTCTGTCCTAGCAAATATAGTATCTTGACCAAGGTTAACTGAATGGCTGCAGGGTGTTCGGTACTGCATTGGAAACAAATAAGACTATCCCACAGTTGGAACCCAGAGCAGGAAAGTTACTTGTTGTCTCAGAAAGCGCTATAATGAGAATCATCCTCTGCAACTTGAGAAATCTTGGTGTTGATCCTTCTTCAGTTCCAGAGCCTGTAATTGACTGGACTCTTCAATTATGGAATACTTTTCTTTGAGGAAAACTTCAGACTTTTGGAGAGGAAGACATTTATGTTTGATAGAAATTCTTAGGTTTCTTTTCTTGCAGTACAGATGGAGTAAGAAAATCCAATAATAACAGTGGCTTATTGCCTTACTGTCTTGAGGGCAGCTCATCTTCTCACTCGAGGCTAAATGTCCTGTGAAGCTGATCATAAATGGTGTGAATAGCTTTAATGGAATCTTGTCTCTTTTTTACACTATCTGTGGAAGTTGGTGCCATTTATAGTTGACAATGAAATAAGAATCTGAATATTCTTATTTTCTTTTAAATTTATTTTTTTTAAGATTTTATTTATTTATTTGAGAGAGAACAAGAGCGATCACAGAGAGAGAGGGAGAAACAAACTCCCCACTGACCAGGGAGCCTGATGCGGGGCTCGATCCCAGGACCCTGAGATCATGACCTGAGCAGAAGGCAGTTGCTTAATCCACTAAGCCACCCAGGCGCCCCATGAATATTCTTAGGTATTTTCTAATAGAGCCTTTACTGGCTGCAATTCAGAATTATATCACCCTTTTATTAGCAAGGAGGTACCCCTCCACCCCATTTGCTCCTTCGACAAGTATTCATCGAGTGACCTTTTAGGTGCCAGATACTTTATAATTAAATTCTTAACCTTAGGACTTGGTGTCGATGGTTTGCCAGATTTTAAATTCTACTGGATCATGTAAGTTCAAGTTAATTAATTCCAGGTACTAAAAAATGAGACTTCCTGTTAAGATGAAAATTAATCTTACAAGATTAACACAGATATTTGAAAGCCTTCTTGTAATTGAAACAGCTTTTAAGATCTTCAAGTTTTGACAAGTTGGGCTAAAATGACTCTACAAACAAACGAACAAAACATTGAGCTTTACTATACTTTTCAAATTGTTTTAGGATAATGGAAATAATAAGGGGAATGTTCAATAACACACAATGTGTAAAATCTAAGTAGATATTTTAGGAAATCCATAAATTGTGGTTTGATAAGCCCCTAAATTTGTCTGCTGACCACAGGCATTAATAATTCAGATGACTGTTTTTTATGTTATTACTAGAAGTTACATGGGATATTCTTGAGTAAAGACATGAATTTTTCTTTCAATGGACCTCCAACAACAACAAATCTTATTTTATAAAATTCTATGTTAATAAAGAGTCTATTTGGGAGTGTGCAAGAAGCAATTTTTCCTATTGGTTTTCCTGTTCTGTTAATAAGAATCTGAAACATATATCTATTGAGTTGAAGGCTAGCATGTAATTCTCTGCTTCAGAGACATTAAAGAAATGGGAATTATTAGTGTTAACTCAACTTGAGTCAGCTGTTCAATAGAATTAAAAATTGGAGATATAGTAAATCTCGTGTTCTTGTTTCTTTTCATATTCACCAAAGAAATTGTCCTGTTTAGATGACATTTCAATTTAAAGAAACTAAAATTTCATCATTCTCCTTTTCCTGCTTTTGTGTATGTGTGTATGGGAAGGGAGGAAAGTCATGCAAGAAGGAACTTCTTTCACAAAACAAAATACATGGATTGCCTTAAGATTTTAAAAGAGTAATTATTGTTTTTTTTAGATTTATTTATTTGGGGGGAGAGAGAAAGAGAGAGAGGGAGGGAGAAAGAGCAGGGGGATGGACAGAGGGAGAGGGAGAGGGAGAGGGAGAGGGAGAGGAAGAATCTCCAGCAGACTTCCCATTGAGTGAGAGCCTGTTGTGGGACTTGATCTCATGCCCCTGAGATCATGACCTGAGCCAAAACCAAGAGTCCGATGCTTAATGCAGGTCTTGATCCCAGGACCCCAAGATCATGACCAGAGCCAAAGGCAGACTCTTAACCGACTGAGCTAACTAGGCGCCCCTAAAGGAGTAGTTCTTTTTTTTTTTTTTTA
>NW_027397063.1:136535367-136615489 GCF_003265705.2 Callorhinus ursinus | reverse complement strand
GAGAGAGGGAACACAGGCAGGGGGAGTGGGAGAGGGAGAAGCAGGTTTCTCTCGGAGCAGGGAGCTTGATGTGGGGCTCAATCCCAGGACCTAGGATCACGACCTGAGCTGAAGGCAGACACTTAACGACTGAGCCACCCAGGCGCCCCTAAAGGAGTAGTTCATAAAATGATTGCTCTTGCCCTTCTCTTGCAAGGGGTTCTGAAATAGTCTAAGATTTCAGACTCATTTTTCTGTTGCATTTATATTTCTTATTTCTCACTGTTTGTTCTTATTTATGGGAAAATGCAGTTCCTATGCAATTCCTATATTAGTTTGTTCCCCTTGAGTCTGTCTCTCAATTTTCCTTTAAAAGTTGCTAATATCAGGGGTGCTTGGTTGACTCAGTCGGAAGAGCATTCAAGTCTTGACACTTGATCTTGGAGTTGTGAGTTCAAGCCCCACGTTTGGTGTGGAACCTATTTAAAAAAAGTTACTAACATCAGAATTTGGGGGATTCTTTCAGTATATTCAAAGGCTTTCAGATTAAATAATTGAAGACAACTCAAATTTTTTAGCAAGAATTAGGCTTTGGGCCCAAATTACATCTTAAAAAACTTATAGCCACTATATGAAAACAAAAAAGTTCTAAATTCCAGCAATCTTGTTTTCATCTGTAAGCTGAAGATACATTCAGATAGCACAAACCCATTAACTTTCCCTGAAATTATAAAATTGTGAAACATTTTACTTCTTTTTTCTGTACTTTTTTGGTAGGTGAAATTCACTTCAGTTCTCGATTATTTTCAATCTTTCTATTTCCCTGTTAAACTATTTCATATTATCTTATCATTCCCTTGAGATAAAGAATTGGACAAAGTGTGATTCCAATCTGGCAATATTTTATATAACTTAAGGGTGGTGCTTAGTAAAATTTTATCACTTGCTTCCTTAAGAAAATTTAGATACTATAAATTTAGCCTCTAACCTTCTTCAACATAATACTTATTCTCATTTTATGACATACTCTCTTCTGTTTTATTTAATGGTTTAATAGAGTTGTGTTTGAAACTGGCTGGAAAGCAATTTCAAGAAATGGTTTACAGGCTACTTTTAATGGGCAGTGTTCAAGTATTTGTGGCCCTTGGATATAACATTATTAGTATTATTAAAAATTATTTGTTGATTGCCAGTGGTTGCACTTGATGTGAGACATAAAGACGCCATAATCACTGCCCTATGCTCTGTATCTGGCAAATAAAAACGATGTGTCTCTGTATCTATATTGGCTCTACCGCCAATGTTTTCTCCTTTAGGGAATGAACACAGCTAGAGTGAGATGATGCATTTTCACCGTATTTTTATTGGCTCTCTTCCCACGAGTATTAGGCTCCTTAGCAGTTAAGTTGAACTTTCTAAGAGAAAACAACTCCCTATGAGGAGTAAGGTATACGAATGACCTTTTCAGACACATAACGTTGATTCATGATTCCAGGACCTGCATTGCATTGGCATTGCTCATATTTGTAAGTGTTGGAAGTAACCTTGGAGGTTAGAGCTATTCAAAACTCACCAGAAGAGAAATTTCCCCACAAGAAAGAGATAAAGGGATTTCTTTTGTAACATTGGCAAGGACACACTTGACAAACTCTGTTTGCACCCAAGCAAATAAGCATGGTCTTTCTTCAGCTTGCTCATGCCCATTATACACTTTGATTCTCTGCAGGCCAGTTTACCTGACCATCCAATAGCAAGTGGCATGGCAGGTGCTCTCTATACCAAAGGTCTTGCCCCTTTTGTACCCAATTCCAGCTGAAAGCAGAGTTTCTAAAGCACAATTTTCCTACTCTCTAAGAAATAAAGGGAGGAAGAATGAAGGAAAGGAAGGAAGGTTGGAAGGAAGGAAGGAAGGAAGAAAGGAAGGAAGGAAGGAAGGAGGTTACAATTATGCAGTCACTCAAAAGACTTTTTCTAAGGGACTGTGCTAGGCTTTTTGGGGATGGGATGGGTAGGGTGGGAACACAGAGGTAAAATATAGAAGGAACCCTCCCCAACCAGGGTACAGATGATTAGAGAGGATAAAAGTTGTGTTCCAGTAACTGAAACACAAGGTCAAAAGTGGTAAGTGCCATGGATGGAATGCTGTCGAAATCCAGAGGGGAGAATGGATCATCTTGTCGGTCCTCACACTTACTGATAGGGGAACAACACACTCAAAATACACTGTATCTTCCATGTTCTCTCTTTTCTCCTACTTTCCATCAATTATTTATCACAACAGGAGCAGATTCTTAGCAACAGAAAAGGAAAGGCAACAGAATGAGGAAGATACCAAACAATTAAAAAATACAAAAAAGGAGAGTAAGAATATATGAGATCCAGATGTTTCCAAGCTCCTTAAAGAGGATAACATATAAAAAGCCTCTTTGTAACATTCTCCCCCTTCAGGGAAAGGGGGATAAAAACATACTGCAGTCCAGTGTCCATATCACATGTGCGGGTGTGTGTATATGTGTCCAAAACACAAGTTTTCCAAACCAATACTTGTGACGCATGTATTGTCTACTATCTATTCTGTACCTGATGGCTGAGATGTAGGGGTGAGGGAAGGCAACCAAGATGACTTCCAGCCTTTGGTTTAAGCAACTGGGTTGGATGATGGTACCATTGATTGAGATGGAGCAAGTGGAGGAGGAAAATTTTTAGAAGTTTAGAGGAAAGAAAGTCAATGAAATAAAGATTTCTAATTTGACCATGTTGTGGTTAAATTGCTTAATATAGTGACTCTCAGTAAAACTCTCTTTGATTATAACCCACAGTTAGAAATACATTTGACATCAAGACACCCCCCCATTCACATATGTGTGTGTATAAGAGAGTGTGCATGTCCTCCTCCCTGAGCACGAGCCACATAAGGTCTGGGTTGAGAGATGGGTTGAAAGATATCCCTTAAAGAGTGGACCCGATGAAGTGGCAAATTCATCATGAACAGGCTGAACCCACTTCCAGGACAGAGTGGCTAGTTATTTCCAAAAGGCTGAGATGGCTAATGGATTGGGAAAGCTATTCCATTCTCTCCAATGCTCCATCATAAAAAGAACAAGAAGGAAGAAGCTCAAGGTCTCGTGTTGCTGTGAAAAAATCTAAATTGGGACATCTGAAGGGGTATCTCCATTTCTTGCAGAACTGCCTCTTGCTTAAAATCTGAGCATATTTGGGGCCCCTGGGTGGCTCAGTTGGTTAAGCGCCCAACTCTTGATTTTGGCTCAGGTCATGATCCTGGGTTCCGGGGATGGAGCCCCATGTTGGGCTCCCGCTCTTTGCGGAGTCTGGTTGAGATAATCTCTCTCTTTCTCCCTCTGTCCCTCTCCCCACTCACGCTCTGTTTTTCTCTCTCTTTAAATAAATAAATAAATATAAGTCTTTAAAAAAAGAAATTTGAACACATTCCATTTTTGATTATTTTAATTCTTTTGAGCTAAACATATTGAAAAAATATATAGAAAGAGTTAGCAAATACTCCATTTCCAACATCAAGAATTAACAATAATAACTGTTAACATTTGTTTTATTTGCTTCTAGGGTTTTTGTGTGTGTGTGTGTATTTTTTTGTATTGGGGTAGGCTAATGTTTATTTTTGCTTTGACTTTGATAAATAAGTTCACCAAGTGAAGACATAAACAAACAAGATAGAAAGAAAATATTTACCTCACTTACACACAATCAACACCACTTGTTTTACAGGGGGAAAATAAACTTGTAATTCATCAATGACTCTAGTTGTTATGAAAGCCAGGGCCTCCACTTGATAATTACGTGAGCAATTAAAAAAAAGAAAAGAAGAATGGATATGTACCTGTATTCATTTCCCAAGGCTGCCATTATAAATGACCACAAACTGGGTGGCTTATAACAACAGAAATGTACTCTATCAGAGTCTTGGAGGCCAGAAGGCTGAGGTCAAGCTGGAGGCCGGCTGCACTCCCTCTACAGGCTCTGGGGGGAGAAACCCTCCTTGTCTCTTCCAGCTTCCCAGGCTCCAGCCTGCTCTGCACAGACTCTTTTCCTTGTGGAACTCAGGGCATCAGTCACATTCCAGTGATTTGTCTCAGGGCCTTTGTAATACTGTTCCTTAAGCTTGGGTCACTGCTTCATCTCTTCATTAACAGATAGGAAACCTTACAGACGAAGCCTACGTTTCTTTAACCACCACCCAATCCCATCTTCTTCCTCTCTGTGCCCTCATTTCATTCAGCACTGTTTTTTTTTTTAAAGATTTTATTTGTTTATCTGAGAGAGAGAGAATGAGAGATAGAGAGCACGAGAGGAGAGAGGGTCAGAGGGAGAAGCAGACTCCCTGCTGAGCAGGGAGCCCGATGTGGGACTCGATCCCGGGACTCCAGGATCATGACCTGAGCCGAAGGCAGTCGCTTAACCAACTGAGCCACCCAGGCGCCCCCCCTTTTTTTTTTTTAAAGATTTTATTTGTTTATTTGAGTCATTCAGCACTGTTTGAGATGTGTCTTCCAATCCACACTCTATAGTTTTCAGACATCATTATTTCACATATCTTTTTTATTATTTATTTGACAGAGAGAGAGAGAGAGAGAGAGTGTGTGTGTGTGCACAGAAGTGGGCTGGGGGGCGGGGAGGGAGGCAGAGGGAGAAGCAGGCTCCGGCCAAGCAAGGAGCTTGATGCAGGACTCGAACCCAGGACCCTAGGATCATGACCCGAGCTGAAGCAGACCCTTACTTGACTGAGCCCCCCAGGCGCCCTTCACATATCTTTTTATCCATAAACGACTCCTCTTGGCTACAGCTATCATCTATGGAGCTGGAGCCCTAATACTCCAAAGTAAGGTTCTCTCTGACAACAGCTTCTCTGCGTCCCTGATACAGATCTGTGTGGATGCTAGCACAGGCATCTCTAGCCCAGAATGGAAGGGTGTTACAGAGGAAGTGAAGCGGGCTCTGTGGGGAATTTTGGTTCCGTGTCTCTTTTCCCAGCTTAAAGAGATCTCTGCTAAAAATAGTGGAAGCTGTTCACCATCTGCACAGCACAGCTGTGGGACCTCTGTTCTGAAATGAAGGGAGCCTTAGTATGGCTGGTCATTTCCCAAGCACTGTCATTGTTCATGAAGCAAAATGTAATGCAGATGTTAACTGGTAGGACTTCCTGTGTCTTTCTCCCAGGACCAGTGGTGTGTACAGTAGGAGGCACCTTGGTGTAAGGAATATGCACTTCGGGTTCTTTTAGAACCATATACAATAGTTCCTTTGGCTGTTTCTTATGCTAGACATTCATGAAATCACATCCATCTGGGTTCTAAGTTGGAATTAACAGACCTGAAGTTATATTAAGCAGAGGAGGAACTTCTTAAAGAATTTAAGCTTCTTGGGGTACCTGGCTGGCTCAGCTGTGACTCTTGGTCTTGGTCATGAGTTCAAGCCCCACGTTAGGCATAGAGATTACTTAAATAATGAAACTTAAAAAAAAGTTCTTAAGAATATTAAGGTCCGGGGCAGCTGGGTGGCTCAGCCGGTTAAGCGTCTGCCTTCGGCTCAGGTCATGGTCCCAGGGTCCTGGGATCGAGCCCCACGTCGGGGTCCCTGCTCAGCAGGGAGTCTGCTTCTCCCTCTGACCCTCCCCCCACTCATGTGCTCTCTCTCTCTCTCTCAAATAAATAAAGTCTTAAAAAAAAAAAAGAATATTAGGTTCTTACAGAATCTCTGTAGGGCCCAAGGAGTTGGGCTAGTAGGCCAGGAAGCTAGGAACAATACAAAAAGATGCCCTGCTCCCACACTAACATCACAACCATCTTGCTGACCACCGACTCCATGGCTACCGCAAATGATGCTGGGGTGTGGATGCCTGAAGCTTCACAGTGTCCTTCCAGATGACATGTTTCTGCCAGTGCTGTCACAATGGATTCCCTGCAGCTACTTCACTTTTCTGAAGTCTTACGGTGCAGCCTGGGTCACAGGGGAGACGAGGAAAGTGACGGTCTGTCCTCTCTACTCTGGGAAGGCAGGACATACAGGAAATCAACCTAACGTTGGAACTGTCCAAAAAGTGCTGAGTAGTTAGAAACACAGTAATACTACAACACATCTACCAGAATGAATGGAATGGAAAAGACTGACAACATCAAGCAATGGAACTCTCATCCACTGATGGTGAGAGCCTAAGTTGGAACAACCACTTTGGAAAATTGCTTAGCAGCGTCTACGGCATCTGAAAGTATACACATGACATGATCCTGTAATTTCATTCTTAAGGTGTATACCTAACAGAAATGCACACATTTGCTCATCACAACATATGCTAGAATATTCATGGCAGCACTGTAGTTCCCATATTCGAAACCACTCAGACACATGGTAGAATGGATATAATGAGTGTTGAGAATTCATGTAGTAAAAACTATATAACCATCAGGATGAACCTACTACTACAACATGGAATAGAATGGATGAATCTAACAAACTATATTGAGTGGAGGAAGCTTAGGAACAGTACATTCTGTACAATTACATTTGTATAACGTTCAAAAACCAATGAAATTAATCTACTGTATTAGAAATTAGAGTAGCATTTACCCTTGGAGCAGTCGTAGTTGAAGGGGCAAGAATGTGGCATCTGATGCGCTGGTTACATTCTGTTTCTTGATCTAGACGTGGTTACTTGGATGCATTCAGTTTGCATTTTAGGTACTTTTCTGTAGGTATATTATACTATAATTAAAAAGGAGTGCAACATGATGCAACATAACATAGTATAATACAACACACAATATAACCCAATACACGTGCTTGGGTAGCTACAAATAGGACAGATGTTGCCAATGGCAAGTACTTTGTCGGAAGGAAAGAATATGTAGTAAATCAGATATGACTAGAGGGAAGGGGGACGCTGACCACCTGGAAGGTGAAAGGGAACAAGATGACCCGTGTGAGGTCACCATGGCCTGGGCTCTGGTCCTCAGTCTTGAACACCTAGTTACCTGAGATGTTGGCACCGCCTCTCAGGAGCAGACTTTCATTAATTAAAACCACCATACTGTACAAAATCCTGGCTGTCCATTCATTCATTTAGAAGTAAATAATATATAACAAAGGGATCTGATAACACGTTCTCTCCATAGACAGATCTCCAAGACAAATCAAATTGTAATCAGAAGTGTTTATCAAGCAACCCTCAGAGATGTAATCAGAAGTGTTTATCAAGCAACCTTCTTCCCAGAAAAAGCTTGTTCCTGTGTCTTTTGTCTTGCTTATTTATAATAGAAATACATATATTTTTTTATAAAATAAAAGCATGTACATGGTGTGTGTGTGTGTGTGTGTGTGTGTGTGTGTAGGTAATACCTGCACACGGTACAAAATTCAAAAGGTATGAAAGGGTAAACAAGAAAAAGAAATCTCCTTCCCATTATCCCTGTGGCTCACTTCTCTTTGACAAAGGCAATCTTATTTTCAATTCCTTGTGTATTCTTCCAGAGAAATGCTATGCATATGTATATATGGTTTTTTTCTTTATACAAAGGATAACACACCATATACCAGATAGTCTATAACATGCTTTTAACACCTAACACTGTATCTTGGAGACTGTAAATAAAAAGCTGCATCATTCTGCGGCGACTGGGTGGCTCAGTCTGTTGAGTGTCCGATTCTTGATTTCCGCTCAGGTCATGATCTCAGGGTCCTGCAGTCAAGCCCTGCATTGGGCTCCCCACTCAGCAGAGATTCTGCTTGGGGATTCCCTCTCCCTCTCTCTCTCTCTTTCTCTCTCTGTCCCTCTCTCCCCTCCCCCAACTTGGTCTCTCTCAAATAAATAAATAAATCGTTTAAAAAAATCCTTTAAAGGGGCTCCTGGGTGGCTTAGTCAGTTAAAGCGTCTGCCTTAGGCTCAGGTCATCCTAGGGTCCTGGGATCCAGCTCCACATCAGGCTCCCTGCTTCTACCTCTCTCTCTGCCTGCTGCTCCTCCTGCTTGTGCTCTCTCTCTCTGTCAAATAAATAAATAATACCTTTTAAAAAAATCCTTTAAAAACAAAAAACAAAAAGAGCTACATCATTCTTTTCTGCAACTGTGTCAGTCAGGCTAGAGTAGATTAGGCTACAGTAACAAAGAGCCCTCACATTTGAGGGCACCATTACCCTGATACCAAAGCCAGACAAAGATATCACAAGAAAATAAAATTATAGATCAATATTACTCCTGAACACAGATGCAAAAATCTTTAATAAAACACTATCAAATCAAAATCATCAACATAAAAAAATCATACGTCCTAACCAAGTGTATTCCCAGTATATCTTGTGTTCCAGGAATGAAAGCTTGAATTAATACAACATCAATTAATTTTTTTAAAGATTTTATTTATTTATTTGACAGAGAGAGACACAGCGAGAACAGGAACACAAGCAGCGGGAGTGGGAGAGGGAGCCCGATGTGGGGCTCAATCCCAGGACCCTAGGATCATGACCTGAGCCGAAGGCAGACACTTAATGACTGACCCACCCAGGCACCCCAACATCAATTAATTTAATGTACCATATTAATTAAGTCAAATAAAATAAAAAAAATGATGATCTCCATAGAGGCAGAAAAATTCATGATAAAAACCCTCAACAAACCAGATAGAAGGGCACTTCTCAAACTGGAAAAGGGCATCTAGAAACAATCCACAGCTAACATCAGCCTTAATGGTGTAGGACTAAATGCTTTCTTTCTAAAATCATGAACATGGCATGACTACTCTTTATCACTTTTATTCAGTACTGTACTGGAGATCCTCGCCAGTACAATAAGGAAAAAAAGAAAGAGAAGGGTGGGGGAGGGAAAGAAAAAGAGAGAGAGATGGAGGGGGAGAGAGAGAACCATTCCTATTGGAAAGGGAGAAGTAAACTTTTTATCTACAGATGACATAATCCTTTATATAGAAAACCTTAAGTAACCCACAAAGTCTAGAACTAATAAATTTGTTCAGTAATGTCATAGGACACAAGAGCAATATTACACAAAGTTAATTATATTTCCATATTCTGGCAACAAGCTATCTAAAGATGAAATTAAGAAAATATTTATAATAAAATCAGAACAAAATATTTAGAAACAAATTTATAAAGGGAGTGTCAGATATGTACACTGAAAACAACAGAATATAGCTGTAAGAAATTAAAGACAATATAAATAGACATTATATGTTCATGGATTGGAAGACTCAGTATTGTTAAGAGGGCAATTTCCCCAAAATTGATTTAATTCAACACAATTCTTATCAAAATCCCAGCAGACCATTTTTTTGTAGAAACTGATGAGCTGCTCACAAAATTTATGTGGAAATGCAAATAGCTTTGCAGAGCCAAAACAGTTTTGAAGAATAACAAAGTTGGAGGACTTCCATTGCTCAATTTCAAAACTTATTATTAAAATTATTTGTCAGGGCGCCTGGTTGGCTCAATTGGTTAAGTGTCTGCCTTCAGCTCAGGTCATGATCTCAGGGTCCTGGGATGGAGCCTTGCATTGGGCTCTCTGCTCAGCGGGGAATCTGCTTCTCCTGCTCCCTCTACCTCTCCCCCCTGCTTGTGCTCTCTCTCTCTCTCAAATAATAAATATAATCTAAAAAAAAAAAAAGCTACTTGTTATCAAGACAGTATGGCATAAGGTACTATGCCTGTTAGGGTACTGCATAAGGATGGGCATATACAGGAATGATGTAGGATTGAGAGCACAGAAATAAACCTTTACATTTATGTTAAATTGATTTTAAACATAGGTTCTAAGACAATTTAATGGGGAGAAGGAGAAGATAGTCTTTATAGAAAATGGTGCTGGGACAACTAGATATCGATATGCAAAAACAAACAAACAAACTTAATTCACACACACACAAACCACACACACAAATTAATTCGAAATTAGTCACAGACTTACATTTGAGAGCCAAAATTATAGAATTTCCTGAGGAAAATAGAAAATCTCTGTAACCTTGAGTTAGAGTTCTTAGATAGGACATCAAAAGCACAGCAATAAAAGAAAAAATGGATAAACTGAACTTTGTAAAAATTAAAAATTTTTGCCCTTCAAAATATACTAAACAAAATAAAAAGACAAGTTATACAGACTGAGTGAAAATATTTGCAAATCACATATCTGACAAAGGGTTTATATATAGACTATATTAAAAATTCTTACAACTTGGGGTGCCTGGGTGGCTCAGTCGGTTAGACGTCAGGCTCTTTCTTTTCAAGCAGGTCATGGTCTCTGGGTATGGGGGTCGGTTGGGCCCCCAAGTTGTGCTCAGTGGGGAGTCTGCTTGTCCCTCCCCCGACCCTCTCTAGAATAAATGAATATAATCTTTAAAAAATAAATAAATAAAAATAAGAACAAAAATTCCTAACACTTCACAGTGCAAAGGCCCAATTAAAACCCAATTTAAAACTGGGCAATTTGAAGAGATTTGAAGGGACATTTCACCAAAATGTATAAATGACTAGTAAGTACATGTAAAGGTGCTCAATACCATTAATCATTAGGGAAATACAAATTAAAACCGTGGTAAGATACCGCTTCACATCCACTAGCCATTGTGGAAAAGAAAGAAATTACTGAGTACTGACGGGGATGTGGAGAAACTGGAACCCTCTTACATTATTCTTGGGAATGTAAAATGGTGCAACTCTTTTAGAAAACAATTGCTTAAAATGTTAAACATCACTTGGCAGTTCTGCTTCTAGGGATCTAACCCAGAAAAAATGAATACATAAGTCCTCACTGATCCTTTGAGCTTTTACCTGAAAGCTGTTCTCCTGGAAAGAGCAACACTGGGAAATTCCTCCACCATTTTGTATTCTGAGAAAGGCTAATTTCCTTTGCACCGCACCCTGCCCTTGCACAGTTCCTTCCATCCTTCCTCAGGACTCTCAGGAGACCTAGTGATGGCCTAGTGATGTTTATCTGCCTCTATAAAATTCCAGACCTCCCTCCTTTTCCTGGAGACTTTTCTTACCAGTGAATGTTCTCCCAATGGCAATAGCCTGACTAAAATCATCTCCCTAATTGTCCAGCGCATTCCGTCTTTCACGTAACATAAACTTGTACACAGTTACTTTTGGCTGCATTATTAAACAACTTTGGGGAACAATCCAAATGTCCATCAACAAGAGAATCGATAAACAGAATGTTGTCTATCCGCACAATGATATCTATTCAGCAGTAAAAAAGAATGATACGTGTGCTACATGGACAAATCTTGGAAACATTATGCTAAGTGGGAAAAAGCCAACTGCCAGAAACTACATATAATATGATTCTGTTTTTATAAAGTGTCCAGAAGAGGCAAATTTAGAGAGACAGAAAAATAAATCAGTGGTTGCCTATGGCTGCATGGGGGGAAGGGGTCTGCAAATGGACTCACGGGAACTGGGGAAAGGGGTGTTCTAAAATTCGAACGTGGGCACCTGGGTAGCTCTGTTGTTAAGCATGGCTCAGGTCATGATCTCTGAGTCCTGGCATCCAGCCCCATTTCGGGGTCCCTGCTCAGCAGGGAGTCTGCTTCTCCCTCTGCCCCTCACCCCGTTTGTGCTCTCTCTCTCAAATAAATAAATAAAATCTTTAAATAAATTAATTAATTAAATTAAATTTGAATGTGATGATTGTACAGCTTTGTAAGTTCACTAAAAACCGTGGAACTATATACTTACAATGGGTGAATTTCATGGTATGTAAATTATATCTCAATAAAGCTGTAAAAAAAAAGAACATAAGAAAATTCAAATGCTGTGAAAACTATGAAGATTCACTATCAGAGCCAGTTGTATTTTAAAAGCGAAGTCGGCATCCAGATTTCTGGTGTGTGGTGTGGTAGTCTCATTAACCCTGCTTCTACACAGCAGAGTAAGTGGAATTTGGAGAGAAATCCTTCCATGACTTTGGGGTCTATGTTTGATCCAAATATCTAGAACCAACTGTCAGAACCAGAGAGGCCCTTGCTACCATAGCCAACGACCTGTAATTGTGATTCATATTTCTAGTCAAATAGAAACTTTTATAGCTGCATTTTAAAAAATTCTGGGTGCCCCTGGGTGGCTCAGTCAGTTGAGTGTCCGGCTCTTGGCTCTTGATCTCAGCTCAGGTCTTGATCTCAGGGTCGTGAGGTTGAGCCCTGCGTCAGACTCCACATAGAGCCTACTTTAAAAAATAAATAAATAAAACAAAACAAATTCTGTTGGATCTTTTTTTATAACTTACTTCTGTTCAGTTATTTACCTATGGGAACAATCCCCATTAAGTGGTCTGTGGATGTTGAACGCATGAAAAAGAAAGTTAAGAAAATGCTTTCTGTTCCAACTAGAATAGAAGTTTAGTTAACCTTTGTCACAGATCTTTCCTTCCAAATGTACTCCTTTCTTTAGAATCTTCCTCCTACCACACATCTTTGCTTATTATGAATTCCCACCCAGCCTTAAAGTTTTAGCTCAAATGCAACTTCACAACTCATTTCTTCTTGAGTAATAATTATTTGTGTAAGTATATTATCAGGTATGCTGATAGTATAAAGAATGGTGCCTCATTCCGTTGGGTAGCCTCTAGGCACTCTGCACTAGATAACCTTCTCTAAATGCTTGTTGAATTGGATGGAATGTACTACCCCCTAGTGGCAGAATGGGAAAACAACTTTAGACTTTGCTAAAGGGTATTTCCCAGTTTCTCAAACTATGGTGGGTTTTGGAGGGCTCAGTTTGTGGAATTCAGTTCAAGAGAATTTGGAGGGTGATGTTCTCATATTGGAATGTGGTGATGTTTGCACACACCTCAAAATCAAGACCGAGTCAGGACTGTTCTTGGTGGAAATTACCCTTTTCCTTCATTTTTTCCATGTCTCCCCCTTTCTCCTTTTCTCCCTGTGGGCCTTTATTTTTTTCCTCTTATCCACCAATTTTATCTTTTTCCTTCTTCATTTTATTCTCAACTTTTCACTACCCAGTTTCTTGAAATTGTAGTTTCCTTTTGATTTTTGCTTTATATTTGGTTATTTCCAGTGTGATCATACAGGAAGCATCATTTTTAAAATTCTCTTTTGTTTAATGGACACAGTGGACCAGACAGCAAATTTAGCCACTCAGCCAGTTCCAGGGATGAAAAAGACTTCTTCAAAGATGGTGTCTTGCTTTTTAAAAAAGATTTATTTCTTTATTTTAGAGAGAGAGAGCCTACACACGTGGCGGGGAGGGACAGAGGGAGAGAGAGAGAATCTCATGCAGACTTCCCACCTAGCATGAGTCTGTTGTGGGGCTCGATCCCAAGACCCCGAGATCAAGACCTGAGCTGAAATCAGGAGTCAGCTGCTCATCTGACTGAACCACTTGAGCACCTCAGTGTCTTGCATTTTTATTAACTTTTTCCCTATGTTTCCTGTCTATTCTCCCTCTTTTTTTTTCCAAGATTTTATTTATTTATTTGTCAGAGAGAGGGAGAGGGAGAGAGCAAGCACAAGCAGGGGGAGCGGCAGGCAGAGGGAAAAGCAGACTCCCTGCCGACCAAGGAGCCCGATGCGGGACTTAATCCCAGGACTCTGGGATCATGACCTAAGCGGAAGGCAGACACTTAACCAACTGAGCCACCCAGGTGTCCCAATTCTCCCTCTTTTTCAAAGTTTTTATTTATTTATCTTTTTAGTAATCTCTATACCCAACATGGGGCTCGGACTCATGACCCTGAGATCAAGAGGAGCACGCTCTTCCAACTGAGCCAGCCAGGCACCCCTCTCTCTTTTTTTTAATATTGAAGGAGTGCTCCTAAGATGAACATACAGGTATGTATTAGCATGATCTTCACTCAACCAAAAAGTAAACCAAAGCAGAGTGAGAATGAATACCTGCCTAGGATCACAGATACTCAATTGAGTCTTTCGCCATTGCCCAGTAACTGGTGCCCCAATCCATGTACAAAGCTGATTTCTGAAGTGTTGGGATCGAACTTCTTTACCATAATTGTTTACTCACTATAGTTAGCTGATTTCTGAAGTGTTGGGATCGAACTTCTTTACCATAATTGTTTACTCACTATAGTTTTCTTTTAGGAGTTTATAATCACTTTTTTCTTTAAGTTTAGTGACATAATAAATGGAATTGTTCAAAATTCCCCTGCCATGATAGAATGTTAAAGCAAAGAGAATTACAGGTGGTCTAATCTAAGTTCTTTGTTTAACAAATGATAAATGGAGGCTCAGAAGCGAAATGACTTATTGATGTCACACAGCCACGTTCAAAACCGAGCTCTCTTGAACTCCAGTTTCATGTACTGCTCTGTGCAGTCTGAGCACAGCACGGAGGCAATAAGTCAGGGATGTAAGAACTAGAAACTTGGACTCAAACAGACCAGGTGTGGGTCCCAGCTCTGCCACTTCCTAAATCACATTGGGTGAGTTATGTAAGCATCAGTTTCCTGATCTGTAAAACAGTGATAAAATCTTGTACTGACCTTATAGTGTTGGGATGAACATTAAACACATAAAGTACCTAGCATGGAAAAATGTGTAGTAATACAAATGCCAATTGTATATTGGAGACCAGTATAACACAGGGGCTAAGAAAGTGATCTTTGAAGTCAAACAGCCGATATTTCTAGTTGTAGGACCTTTGGGAAGCTATTTAACTGCTCTGAGTATTAGTTTTCTCATCTGTAAAATGAAAATAATAACAATATTTGCCTCTTAGGATATCTAGAAGCTTGCACAAAACAATGCATGAAAAATTCATATGTGTTGGGCGTACAAGTCAGAGCTCAATAAATGGATGCTATTATCAGCATCCTCTCCAGCTTCCAGTGGAAGTTCAGACCTCTTCATGGGCAAAACACTGAACTAAACAGTTTAGTCTAGGAAATATTTTATTAGAAAATATTATTTTCTGGTCTGTGGTGACTCAGTCGGTTAAGGGTTTGCCTTCAGCTTGGGTCATGATCTTGGGGTCCTGGGATAGAGCCTCATTCAGGCTCCCTGCTCTGCGGGGAGTCTGCTTCTCCCTCTTCCTCTGCCACCCCCTCGTGTGAATGAACACACTCTCTCTATCTCAAATAAATAAATAATAAAATCTTTTTTTAAAGAAAATATTATTTTCTTTCCAGAGTAATGAGGTTTTCAAGGAAAGCAGCAGTAATGACTTTTCATTGTCAAATGAGCATAATAGCTACCAAGCATGTACTGTGAGATTGCCAAATCTCTACAGTCTGCCATTATCTTTTAAGTTTATTTATTTAAGCAATCTCTATATCCAACGTGGTGCTTGAACTCATGACCCTGAGATCAAGAGTCGCATTCTCTTTGAACTGAGCCAGCCAGGCGCCCCCCATAGTCTGTCATTTAATTTAACTCTCTTCCTGATCCAGTGAGGTAGGATCAGAGTAGTAAGATACAGACAGATTAAGGAACTGAGTAAGGGTCATTCTGCTGGTAAGCAGCTTCATCCTGGTCCAGGATGCTCCAAACTGAACTATTTCACTGTGCTATTTTAATTCTGCCTCCCAAACTGAAATTCTCCAAATTGAGAGAACTAAAACCTGAGACTGTAAAAAATTGCACCAGATTTAGACAACCTATCCTAATTTCCAAAACCAGTAAGAGATAACATCTATCTATGGCTTTTATGATGCCAGGAAGAGCCCTTTTAGTGTTTAGCTAGTTCATGAAATCTCTTGAATATTTTCAAATAAAGTTCCTTCCATAATTGGCTTTTAAATCCTATATTAGTCTGTTTAGATGGCAATAACAAAATACCACAGATTGGGTTGCTTAAACAACAGAAATTTATTTCTCACAGTTCCGGAGGCTGGAAGTTCAAGATCAAGGTGTTGGCAGGTTTGGTTTCACCTGAAGGCTCTCTCCTTGGCTTGGAGATGGCCACCTTCTCCCTGTGTCTCCACATGGCCTCCCTTCTGTGCACACACATCCCTGGTGGCTCTCCCTCTTTACATTTTGTGGTAAAAACATTGTTTGCTTTTGTGGTAAAAGCACAACATGAGATCTACCTTCTTAACAAAGTGCAAAACATCATCAACTACAGGCTCAATGTTGTACATAGCCCTCTAGAACTTATTCATCTTGAAATGTAACTGAAATTGATACCCGTTGAAAAACAACATCCCATTTCCTTCTCCCTGTAGCCCCTGGAAACCAACATTCTATGCTTCCATGAGGCTGACTATGATGTACTTCATATAAGTGAAATCATGCAATATTTGTTCTTTTGTGACTGGCTTATTTCACTTAACACCATGTCCATCAGTTTCCTCCATATTGTTGCATATGGTAGGATTTCTTTCTTTTTTCAGGCTGAATAACGTTTCATTCTATGTATATACCACATTTTCTTTTTCCATCCATGTGTCAATAGACATTTAAGTTGTTTCCATGTCTCAGCTATTATGAATAATGATGTAATGAATAGGGGAGTGCGGATATCTCTTTAAGATCCTGATTTCAATATTTTGGATATCTACCCAGAAGTAGGATTCCTGGATCATATGGTAGTTCTGCTTTTAATCTTTTGAGGAATTTCCATGCTATTTTCCATAATGGCTGTGTGAATTTACATTCCCACCAACAATGCACAAGGGTTCCCTTTTCTCTATATCCTGGCCAACACTTGCCCTCTTTTGCCTTTTTGTTGATAGCTCTTCTAACAGGTGTGAGATACTATCATTGTGGTTTTGATTTGCATTTCCCTAGTGCTTAGTCATACTGAGCACCTTTTCAAATGCCTGCTGGCCATTTGTCTGTATTCTTTGGAGCAGTGATTATTCAGGTGCTCTGCCCATTTCATAATTGATACTGAGTTTTAGGAGTTCCTTGTATATTTTGGCTATTAACCTCATGTAGATATATGGTTTGCAAATACTTTCTGACATTCCATAGGTTGCCTTTTCATTCTGTTGTTTCCTTTACTATACAGAAACTTTTTAGCTTGATGTAGCTCCACTTGTCTATTTTTGCTTTTGCTGCCTGCGTTTTTGGTGTCATATCTAAGAAATCGTTGCCAAGACCAGTATCAAGAAGCTCTCCCCCTGTTTTCTTTGAGAAGTTTTACAGTTTCGGGTCTTTTTCTTTTTTTATAAAGATTTTATTTATTTGAGAGAGAGAGAGGGAGAGAGCATGAGCGAGGGGAGGGACAGAGGGAGAGGGAGAGGAGAAGCAGATGCCCCCACTGAGTGCACAGCCTGATATGGGCCTCGATCCCAAGACCCTGAGATCATGACCTGAGCCGAAATCAGATGCTTAACCGACTGAGCCACCCAGGCACCCCTACGGTTTCAGGTCTTATGTTTAAGTCTTTAATTGATTTTGAGTTGATTTTTGTGTATGGTGTGATATAAGGGTCCAATTCATTCTTTTGCCCATGGATATCCAGTTTTCCCAACACCATTTGTTGAAGAGGCCATTCTTTCCCCATTATGTATTTTTGACACTCTTGCTGAAGACCAGTTCACTGTATATGCATGGGTTTATTTCTGGGCTCTCTGTGCCTTCTTCTTTTTTTTTTTAACGTAAGTATACTCTTAATCCCCTTTATTTATTTGTCCCATCCCTGCTCCTGCCACCTTCCCCTGGCAACCACCAGTTTGTTCTCTGTATTTAGAAATCTGTTTTTTGTTTGTCTCCTTTTTCCTTTGTTTTGTTTCTTAAATTCCACATATGAGTGAAATCATATGGCATTTGTCTCATTCTTTTTTATGGCAGAGTAATATGCCGTTGTATATATATCCCACATCTTCTTTATCTATTCGTCTATTGATAGACACTTGGTTTGTTTCTATATCTTGGCTATTATAAATAAGACTACGATAAACACAAGGGTACGTCATCTTTTCAAATAACTATTTTTGTTTTCTTTGGGTAAATACTCAGTAGTGGAATTACTGGATCGTATGGTAATTCTATTTTTAATTTTTTGAGGAATCCCCACACTGGTTTTTCCACAGTGGCTGCACCAGTTTGCATTCCCACCGACAGTGCATGAGGGCTCCTTTTTCTCCATATCCTTGCCAAAACTGGTTATTTCTTGTGCTTTTGATATTAGCAAGTCTGACAGGTGTAAAGTGATATCTCCTTGTGGTTTTAATTTGCATTTCCCTGATGATTAGTGATGCTGAGCATCTTTTCATGTGTCTGTTGGCCATCTGTATGTCTTCTTTAGAAAAATGTCTACTCAGGTCCTTTGCCCATTTTTTAATCAATTTTTTTTTTTTTTGGTGTTGTGTTGTATAAGTTCTTTATATATTTTGGATATTAACCCCTTGTCAGATATATCAATATCATTTCCAAATATCTTTTCCCATTCAGTAGGTTCCCTTTTTGTTTTTTTGATGGTTTCCTTTGCTGTGCAGAAGCTCTTATTTTGCTGTAGTCCCAAGAGTCTAATTTTGCTTTTGTTTCTCTTGCCTCAGGAGACATATCTAGAAAAATATTTCTATGGCTGATGTCAAAGAAATTACTGCCTATGTTTTCTTCTGGGAATTTTATGGTTTCAGGTCTCACATTTAGATCTCTAATCCATTTTGAGCTTATTTGTGTGTATGGTGTTAGAAAGTGATCCTGTTTCATTCTTTTGTATGTAGCTGTCCAGCTTTCCCAGCACCGTCTGCTGAAGCAACTTTTTCCCATTGTCTATCTTTTGTGTGTGTCTGTTTATATGCCAGTACCATATTATTTTAATTTCTGTAGCTTTGTAATATATTTTGAAATAAAAAATGTGGTGTGCCTGGGTGGCTCAGTCAGTTAAAAGTCTGTCTTCAGCTCAGGTCATGATCCCAGGGTCCTGGGATTGGTCCAGCATTGGGCTCCTCGCTCAGTAGGGAGCCTGCTTCTCCCTCCACCCCTCCTCCCTGCTCATGCTCTCTCTCTCTCAAATAAATAAATAAAATCTTAAAAAAAAAAGAAGTCAGAAAGTGTGATGCTTCCAGCTTTGTGCTTTGTCATGATTCCTTTGGCTATTTGGGATCTTTTGTGGTTCCATATGAATTGTAGGATTATTTTTTCTTTTTCTGTGAAAAATGTCATTGGGATGTTGTTGGTAATAGCATTGAATTCTATAGATCACTTTGGAGAATATAGACATTTTTAAAGAAGATTTATTTATTTATTTGAGGGGGGAGAGGCAGAGGGAGAGGAAGAGAGAGAATCTTCAAGCAGACTGCCCGCTGAGCATGGAGCCCAACATGAGGCTCAATCCCAGGACTCTGAGATCATGATCCAAGCTGAAATCAAGAGTTGGATGCTTAACGAACTGAGCCACCCAGGTCCTCTGGATAGTAGAGACATTTTAATAATACTAAGTCTTCCAAGCAGCGAGCATAGGATATCTTTCCATTTATTTGTATCTTCTTTAATTTCTTTTATCAAGGTTTTAAAGTTTTCAGCATATCAGTTTTTCATCTCCTTGGTTAAGTCTATTTCCAAGTATTTGAAATGGGACTGTTTTCTTAACTTCTTTTTTGGATAATTGTTAGTGTGAAAAAACATGCAAGTGATTTTTGTATGTTGATTTTCTATCCTGCCACTTCACTGAATTTATTAGTTCTAACAGTTTGTGTGTGTGTGTCATCTTTAGGGTTTTCTATGTATAAAATTATATCATTTGTGAACAGAGATGATTTTACTTCTTCCTTTCTGATTTGGTGCCTTTTATTTCTTTTTCTTGCCCAGTGGCTCTGACTAGAACTTCCAGTACTACATTGGATAAAAGTGATGAGAGCAGACATGTTTGCCTTTCCTGATTTTAGAGAAAAAGCTTTCAGTTTTTCACTGTTGAGTATAATGTTAGCTGTGTGCTTTTTATCTATGGCCTTTGGTATGTTGAGGTAGATTATGTCTATAACTAGTTTATTGGGAGTTTTTCATCATGAAAGGTATTTTTGTGGGAGAATGAGGGCAGAGACTTCCTATTCCACCAGTTTATTAATGTCACCTCTCTTCCTTCTCTTATAAGGACACCAGTCCTACTGGATTAGGACGCCAACTTTATGACCTTATGTAGTTTTAATTACCTCTTTAAATGCCCTATCTCCATATACAATCACATTGAGGGTTAGGATTTTAACAGATGAATTTTGGGGAGATAGGCACAATTCAGTCCATAAAAAAAATCCACTCAATTTTTTATCCTCAAAGTAGTAAAGTTTTTTTTACAAATACTTGTAAGAACACATTGACAAGCACAATCATGAATCTCATGTCCAAGTCCCCAGAATGATAAAATGTGAGAGCTATAAGGGACCTTAGAGGTCATAGGTCAGTGCCTCTATTTTTCAGCTGATGAAACTCGGAGCCAGATTGGGGAAGGGACTCGTGTGATGGTCACACAGCTGGGGCTGACTGGCACCTGTACTGGAACCCAGAACTCCTTGTGTGGTGCAGGGCTCATTTGCTTGCAATGCACTAGGCTATTTCAAATCTGGTTTTATATACCATATCATCCCTGCTATTTGCCACCCTGGATTTTACCAATGTATTCATTTAACACCTGGGCAGATTGCAACTCAGCTTCTACAAACACTTTACTTTGAAATGCTTTGTCTCATTTGGTCTTCACTGTAGCCCTATGAGGGAGACCATAACATTTATAGACAAGGATGTCTGAGAGGTTAAGTCACTTTGCTGAAGTTTCTCCAGCTAGTAAGCATCATGGCCTGAAGTGGACGGGGATTTGAAGGTTTGGGTACTGATTAACTAAATAGCTCATGGGTTTGCTCACTCTGAAAGCTGATTCATTCACCTTCTTTCTCCATTCCCATTATGACTTGTCACCGAAGGTTCAACAACAGGTGGCACAAGAGGACAACTACAGACCTTCACGGGGCATGGGAAGATGATTGCTTTGCTCTGCTTCTCCTGTAAAACAGGATTGCTGGGGAGAGCAGAGTCCTGCATGGCAGGGCCAGGACACTGGAGGGAGATGGGCTAGAGAATAATTTATAACAAAACGCCTTACAGTGGTATAGATTATAAAAATAACCTGCCCAGGATTTTTTAAAAAATAAATCTAGGGGTGCCTGGGTGGCTCAGTAGGTTAAGTGTCTGACTCCTGATCTCAGCTCAGGTCTTGATCTCAGGGTTGTGAATTCAAGCCCTGCGCTGGACTCCACACCAAGCATGGAGCCTCCTATTAATAATAACAATAATAAAATAAAAATCTAAACAATATAGAAAAGTACAAAAGAAGAGTAAATTCTCTCATCTTCCTGACCCAACTGCATTCTTCAGATGCAATTATTGCTACTTTTGAGTATGTATTCAGAAATATATTTTAAGCCCATATATAATATCTGTAAATTATAGTGTAGGATAATACTATACTTATTGTTCTGCAATGTACTTTTTAATCTCTTAGCAGTTTATCTTTGACATGTTTTCATATTAATACGCTCAGTTCCTTCTCATTCTTCGTAATGATGGCAAAACATTCCATTGTAGGGATAGGTATATCCCTGTGATTTATTTAACTATTCCTACAGTAGACTGAATCATGACACCCGCCCCCCCAAATGTCTATATCTTAATCCCTGGAACCTGTAAGTGTTATTTTATTTGAAAAAAAATCTTTGCAGATGTGCTTGGGTTGAGGATCTTAAGATGGGGGTACTACCCTGGATGATCTGGGTGGGTCCCAAATGAATCACAGGTGTCCTCGTAAGAGAAGGGCAGACAGAGATCTGACACCAGTGGAGGAGGAGGTGATGTGTGAACAGAGGCAGAGATTGGAGTGTGGCAGCCACAAGCCTGCAAATTCCAGCAGTCATTCAGAAGCTGGAAGACGCAAGGCCCAGATCCTCTTCTGGAGCCTCCTGAGGAAGTACAGCCCTGCGGACACCTGATTTCAGACCAGTCCTATTGATCTCAGACTTCCGGCTTAGAGAACTGTGAAAGAAGAAACTTGCTTTATTTTAAGCCACCGGGTCTGTGGTCATTTGTTACAGCAGCCTCGGGAAACGAATACAGGTCTCTGACTGATGGACATTTGGGATGTTTCCACTATTATTAATAGGAGTAATAACAAATAGCCTGTACATGTAGCTTTACCCACTGTTCAATTATATTTGTAGGACAGATTCCCAGAAACAGAATATCAGAGGCAGAGGATACAGACGTACCAAAGACTACATCAGGCTTAAAGAGAATATTTATGCTTTCCAAATGGATTCATGTACTACATGACAAAATGTGTGCCTTTGACTTCATAGCTTTAAATATGTGTATCAAAAACAATAAAAACTAAAACCAAATGACCTACCCACTCAATTCAAGAATCAACCTAAAGAACAAAATAAACATGGAAAAATGAAAAAAATGAATATATAAAAAGGTAAAAATCAGTGAAATAGGGAATAATAGCAAAAAAAGTATTTTAACATAGCCAGTGTTTCACCAATATAATTATTTAGGTAAACAAACCTCTGGAAAGACGGAGAAAGGGAGAAAACCTGCAAATAAACAAATTCCAAAATGAAAAGCAGGAAATCAGATATGAGAGATTTAAACACAATGAAAGAATATAAAAATACTTTATACATAAAAATATAAAGAGCAAAAATTGACTTGAGAAGAAAGAGAACCCCAAACAGACTTACACATCTCTTGAGAAAAAGTATCTTGAAGATTTCCTCCTCTGCACATTTTTTTTCCTCCTATGCACATTAAAAATCACAGACCCAGATGGTTTTATGAATGTATTCCTCCAATCTCTCCAGGAGTATATAATTCTCATTTTATACACATTGTTCCGGAGACTGGAAAAATAAGAAAGCCTGCTTGACTCATCTTCTGTGTCTAGCATAAACTCAATTCCAAATCTGTATCAGGAGAGCATAAGAGAAGACATTTCTAGGTGTGGGTAGATAGAATTGTGGTAGTGCTACTTCCAGGTCTTCCCCCAGCTTTCTGGGTGTGTTATTAACCCGCGTGAGGTTAGGTGGGGCCTCTTAGATTCTGACCAGTGATTCATGAGCTCAAATGGTGTGTTACTTCTAGGCTGGTGCATCCGATAGCCGGTTGAGACCCCTGGGGTCTCTCTGCTTTTGTGGTGGCAACCAGCTGCGTGAGATGGCACTTGCAGCATCAGCCTGGGTCTCTCAATGGCAACAATGAGCAGAATCACATCCCTGCTGACTTGTGATAGTCAGATGGCACATGTATTTTGCTATTTTAAGCCACTGTGATGGGGGGATTGCTACTGCAGTGTAATCTAGTGCACCCTGGCCAACACAATTGTCACTTAGTGCTCAGTGTCCCTTCCGATGGTCTTCCAGTGTGTCCACCCATGCTGCAAAACCCAGACAACTATATACAACCCTTTTCAGTCTCCTTTGCGGCTAGTGTTCTTGATGTGATTAAGTTTCACCAACTAGACGCACTTGGATGAAATCTAGAGGTGAAAAGTGTGGGGCAGGCCATCTTCCTAATGCTCCTGCCGTTGCTTTGCTTAGCATGGTCATGGAGACATTACGGGTGCAGCACTGAGGAGACTAGCCACTTGAGCTTTGAGTGTTCAAAGGCAGTTTGGGAAGCATCAGGGTCTGGCATTTGCTTTCTAGTGTCTAGTCACTAGCTTTGTGGATTAAGAGGCCATTGTGATGGTGGCAGCAACTTCCTGTTCTGTGGATCACAGCGCCTGATGAGGTCTGGCCACCAGCTCTCCGTTCTCCCCTCCCCCATCTATAGCCAGCTCTCTGGTCTCTTCTTTCTTTTTTTTAAAAGATTTTATTTTTTGAGAGAAAGAGAGAGAGTGAGAGAGAGAGAGCCCAAGAGGGGGTAGGGTTAGAGGGAGAAGCAGGGAGCCCGACGTGTGACCCGATCCCAGGACTCCGGGATCATGACCTGAGCTGAAGGCAGTCGCTTAACCAACTGAGCCACCCAGGCGCCCTCTCTGGTCTCTTCTGAGAGTCTGTTCCGGAGACCCCGCCTTGAGCTTGCTTCTCCATCCCTTTTAATAATTTTATGAGCACCCATTCCTTATATTTACTTTTTTGTTTTCATTCATTCTTTATTTTTTTAAGTAGGCTCCACACCCAATGGTGGGGCTTGAACTCACAACCCTGAGATCAAGAGCGGATCCTCTACCAACTGAGCCACCCTAGTGCCGCAGTGACAAGATCTGATTTACTGTTTTACTTATTTATCCAGTTCCCTATGTATAAGCCCTTTTTCCTTATATGATTTCTTACATGCACTTCAACCTTGACTAATTTAAGGTCTACCTCATTTTATAAATACAGATGAAAAACTTCTGAATTAAATATTAGTCAACCAAATCTAACAGTATGTATATGTGTGTGTGTGTGTATATATATATAAAATGCAAGTATGCTTCAACATTAGAAAATCTCTTATGCAACTGGCTCTATTAATGGACTAAAGGAGAAAAATCACAAAATATCATAATACAAAAAAATTAATCAAATTAAACAACTCTTATGATAAAAACCCTCAGAAAACTAGAATAGATGGTAATTTTATTTTTATTTTTGATAAAGGCTATCATATTAGTTAGGGTACAGTGAACTGCTACAAGAAAAAGATCTGGGGCGCCTGGGTGGCTCAGTCGTTAAGCGTCTGCCTTCGGCTCAGGTCATGATCCCAGCGTCCTGGGATTGAGCCCCCACATCGGGCTCCCTGCTCCGCGGGAAGCCTGCTTCTCCCTCTCCCCCTCCCCCTGCTTGTGTTCCCTCTCTCGCTGTCTTTCTCTGTCAAATAAATAAATAAAATCTTTTTAAAAAAAAGAAAAAAGAAAAAGATCTAAAACAATAGCTTAAAAACCATTTCTTTCTTTCTCACTTACTCATCTCACTTTGAGCAGTCCGGGTCAGGGGTATGGATGGCTCTGTTCCATGTCATCATTCGGGGTTCCAGGTTTCTTCCAAGTTATAGTTCTATCATCCCATAGGGGTGCCATTGTCTTTAGTGGAAGCTAGGTGGCTGCCATGACCAGGTTCCAGCTGCTAGGAGGGAAGACATCATGAAGGAGGCATGCCCATTGCCTAAGTACCAGACCCAGAATGATTGATATTTCACATTCCAACGATGATAATTTAGACACATGGCCTCATCAAACTGCAAGCAAGTCTAGGAATTATGCCAAGCTCTAACTCAGTTGCCATGTGTACACCACCACTATGCACCATTCCAGAGCTGCTTGGCTATGCCTACCTTTGTCCCTTGCAAGGGTACCTCACTTCTAAGGCCCCTGGTGACAGCTCATGTCATTCCTGGGGCCTTAGAGACCAAGAGGAAAAGAGAAGACCTGAGTGAGTCATGGTGAGTCCTGACCTGGCACTTTTTGAAAGCACACTTAGCAGTGCCGCTCCCATGGCCCAAGAAGTCCCCACATGTCAATTGGCCACATTGGCCAGTTTCCCAGAAGCCACTGAGGAGCCTGAGTGATGAATCCAAACATGAAGGAAGTGAGGCCTCCCGGGCTGACCTCGCCCCCCGAGAGATAGGACATGGCAGGATACCAGCGAAAACAGAGCTCCCTTTTCCACCCTACCAGACTGTTCTGTGACTCGGTCATTTCCTACAGCCTCTCTGGAGGCATCCTGCAAAATCTGAGCAGTTGTTGTGGTGAAGCTGCGGCAGCCTGAGAACACATTCCTCCATCGCTTTCCCCCTTTCCTGCATCACTTCCCTGACTTTTGCCTCCTTGGGGTTGCTCATCAACCCACTCAAGTGGTAGCATGTAAGTTTGACCTCCAGTGTTGTTTTCCAAGAAAAATGTGCTGGGACACCATGGAAGAAGGGAAGGCTGGATTACGGTGAACAACTAGGAGTCTCTATATCCAAGGCCCATGGAAAGCATTTTACTCAAAGGAAGAACTTTCTTTTTCTTTTTTTAAATTGAAGTATGGTTAATACACATGTTACATTAGTTTCAGGTGTATAACATAGTGATTCCACAGCTCTATACCTTATGCTGTGCTCACCGCAAGTACAGCTACCATCTGTCACCATAAAACACCATCATAGTGCCATTGTCTGTATATTCCCTATGCTGTACCATTCACCCTCATGACTTGTGCATTCCATAACTGGAAGCCTATACCTCCCACTCCCCTTCACTCAGCTTGCCCATCCCCCACCCCTCCCCTCTGGCGACCGCCAGTTTGTTCTCTGTATTTATGGGTCTACTTTTGCTTTTTGTTTCTTTTGTTTTTTTAGATTCCACATATAAATAAAATCATGTGGCATTTGTCTCTCTCTGTCTCACTTATCTCACTTAGCATAATACCCTCTAGGTTTATCCATGTTGTTGCAAATGGCAAGATCTCATTCTTTTCTATGGCTGAGTAATTTTCCATTGCATATATATTTCACATCTTCTTTATCCATTCATCTATCGGTGGACACTTGGGTTGCTTCCTTATCTTGGCTATTGTAAATAATGCTGCAGTAAACAAAGGGGTGCTTTATTTTTTTGAATTAGTGCTTTTGTTTTCTTTGGGTAAATATTCAGTAGTGAAATTACTGGATCATATGGTAGTTCTATTTTTAATTTTTTGAGGACCCTCCATACTGTTTTCCATAGTGGATGTACCAATATACATTCCCACCAACAGTGCATGAGGATTCCTTTTTCTCCACATCCTTGACAACACTTGTTTCTCGTGTTTTTGATTCTAGCCATTCCAACTGGTGTCGTTTTGTGGTTTGTGGTTGGGATTTGCATGTAACCTGATGATGAGTGATACTGAGCATCTTTTCACATGACTGTTGGCCATCTGGATGTTGTCCATGGAAAAATGACTGTTCAGGTCCTTCTCCATTTTTTAATTGGATTATTTGGGTTTTTTAGGTGTTGAGTTGTATAAGTTCTCTTTTTAAAAATTTTTTATTGTTATGTTAATCACCATACATTACATCATTAGTTCTTGATGTAGTGTTCCATGATTCATTGTTTGTGCATAATACCCAGTGCTCCATGCAGAATGTGCCCTCTTTAATACCCATCACCAGGCTAACCCATCCCCCCACGCTCTTCCCCTCTAGAACCCTCAGTTTGTTTTTCAGGGTCCATCGTCTCTCATGGTTCGTATCCCCTTCTGACTTACTCTCCTTCATTCTTCCCCTCCTGCTATCTCCTTCTTTTCCTTTTTTGTTAACATATATTGCATTATTTGTTTCAGAAGTACAGATCTGTGATTCAACAGTCTTGCACAATTCACAGCGCTCACCATAGCACATACCCTACCCAATGTCTATCACCCAGCCACCCCATCCCTCCCACCCCCACCACTCCAGCAACACTCAGTTTGTTTCCTGAGATTAAGAATTCCTCATATCAGTGAGGTCATATGATACCTGTCTTTCTCTGATTGACTTATTTCACTCAACATAACACCCTCCAGTTCCATCCACGTCGTTGCAAATGGCAAAATCTCATTCCTTCTGATGGCTGCATAATATTCCATTGTGTCTATATACCACATCTTTTTATCCATTCATCTGTCGATGGACAGCTTGGCTCTTTCCACAGTTTGGCTATTGTGGACATTGCTGCTATAAGCATTGGGGTGCACGTACCCCTTCGGATCCCTACATTTGTGTCTTTGGGGTAAATACCCAGTAGTGCAATTGCTGGATCGTATGGTAGCTCTATTTTCAACTGTTTGAGGAAGCTCCATACTGTTTTCCAGAGTGGTTGCACCAGCTTGCATTCCCACCAACAGTGTAGGAGGGTTCCCCTTTCTCCACATCCCTGCCAACATCTGTCATTTCCTGACTTGTTAATTTTAGCCAGTCTGACTTGTGTGAGGTGGTATCTCATTGAAGTTTTGATTTGGATTTCCCTGATGTCGAGCGATGTTGAACACTTTTTCATGTGTCTGTTGGCCATTTGGATGTCTTCTTTGGAAAAATGTCTGTTCATGTCTTCTGCCCATTTCTTGATTGGATTATTTGTTCTTTGGGTGTTGAGTTTGATAAGTTCTTTATAGATTTTGGATACTAGCCCTTTATCTGATATGTCATTTGCAAATATTTTCTCCCATTCTGTCGGTTGTCTTTTGGTTTTGTGGACTGTTTCTTTTGCTGTGCAAAAGCTTTTTATCTTGATGAAATCCCAATAGTTCATTTTTGCCCTTGCTTCCCTTGCCTTTGGCGATGTTTCTAGGAAGAAGTTGCTGTGGCTCAGGTCGAAGAGGGTGCTACCTGTGTTCTCCTTTAGGATTTTGATGAACTCCTGTCTCACGTTTAGGTCTTTTAGCCATTTGGAGTCTATTTTTGTGTGTGGTGTAAGGAAATGGTCCAGTTTCATTCTTCTGCATGTGGCTGTCCAAGTTTCCCAACACCATTTGTTGAAGAGAGTGTCTTTTTTCCATTGGACATTCTTTCCTGCTTTGTCAAAGATTAGTTGACCATAGAGTTGAGGGTCCATTTCTGGGCTCTCAATTCTGTTCCATTGATCTATGTGTCTCTTTCTGTGCCAGTACCATACTGTCTTGATGATGACAGCTTTGTAATAGAGCTGGAAGTCTGGAATTGGGATGCCGCCAGCTTTGCTTTTCTTTTTCAATATTCCTCTGGCTATTCGGGGTCTCTTCTGGTTCCATACAAATTTTAGGATTATTTCTTCCATTTCTTTGAAAAAAGTGGATGGTATTTTGATGGGGATTGCATTGAATGTGTAGATTGCTCCAGGTAGCATTGACATCTTCACAATGTTTGTTCTTCCAATCCATGAGCATGGAATGTTTTTCCATTTCTTCGTGTCTTCTTCAATTTCTTTCATGAGTATTTTATAGTTTTCTGAGTACAGATCCTTTGCCTCTTTGGTTAAATTTATTCCTAGGTATCTTATGGTTTTCGGTGCAATTGTAAATGGGATCGACTCCTTGATTTGTCTCTCTTCTGTCTTTTTGTTGGTGTATAGGAATGGCACTGATTTCTGTGCATTGATTTTACATCCTGCTCCTTTACTGAATTCCTGTATGAGTTCTAGCAGTTTCGGGGTGGAGTCTTTTAGGTTTTCCACATACAGTATCATATCATCTGCAAAGAGTGAGAGTTTGACTTCCTCTTTGCCGATTTGGAAGCCTTTGATTTCTTTGTGTTGTCTGATTGCTGTGGCTAGGACTTCTAATACTATGTTGAATGGCAGTGGTGAGAGTGGACATCCCTGCTGCGTTCCGGACCTTAGGGGAAAAGCTCTCAGCTTTTCCCCATTGAGAATGATATTCGCTGTAGGTTTTTCATAGATGGCTTTTATGATATTGAGGTATGTACCCTCTCTCCCTGTACTCTGAAGAGTTTTGATCAAGAAAGGATGCTGTACTTTGTCAAATGCTTTTTCTGCATCTATTGAGAGGATCGTATGATTCTTGTTCTTTCTTTTGTTAATGTATTGTATCACGTTGATTGATTTGCGGATGTTGAACCAGCCTTGCAGCCCAGGGATAAATCCCACTTGGTCATGGTGAATAATCCTTTTAATGTACTGTTGGATCCTATTGGCTAGTATTTTGGTGAGAATTTTTGCATCCATGTTCATCAAGGATATTGGTCCGTAATTCTCCTTTTTGATGGGGTCTTTGTCTGGTTTTGGGATCAAGGTAATGGTGGCCTCCTAAAATGAATTTGGAAGTTTTCCTTCCATTTCTATTTTTTGGAACAGTTTCAGGAGAATAGGTATTAATTCTTCTTTAAATGTCTGATAGAATTCCCCTGGGAAGCCATCTGGCCCTGGGCTTTTGTTTGTTGGAAGATTTTTGATGACTGCTTCAATTTCCTTAGTGGCTATAGGTCTGTTCAGGTTTTCTATTTCTTCCTGGTTCAGTTTTGGGAGTTGATACATCCCTAGGAATGCACCCATTTCTTCCAGGTTATCTAATTTGCTGGCATAGAATTGCTCATAATATGTTCTTATAATTGTTTGTATTTCTTTGGTGTTGGTTGTGATCCTCTTTCATTCATGATTTTGTTGATTTGGGTCATTTCTCTTTTCTTTTTGATAAGTCTGGCCAGGGGTTTATCAATCTTGTTAATTCTTTCAAAGAACCAGCTCCTAGTTTCGTTGATCTGTTCTACTGTTCTTTTGGTTTCTAGTTCATTGATTTCTGCTCTGATCTTTATTATTTCTCTTCTCCTGCTGGGTTTAGGCTTTATTTGCTGTTCTTTCTCCAGCTCCTTTAGGTGTAGGGTTAGGTTGTGTATTTGAGACCTTTCTTGTTTCTTGAGAAAGGCTTGTATTCCTATATACTTTCCTCTCAGGACTGCCTTTGCTGTATCCCAAAGATTTTGAACAGTTGTGTTTTCATTTTCATTGGTTTCCATGAATTTTTTTAATTCTTCTTTAATTTCCTGGTTGACCCATTCATTCTTCAGTAGGATGCTCTTTAGCCTCCATGTATTTGAGTTCTTTCTGACTTTCCTCTTGTGATTGAGTTCTAGTTTCAAAGCATTGTGGTCTGAAAATATGCAGGGAATGATCCCAATCTTTTGGTACCGGTTGAGACCTGATTTGTGACCTAGGATGTGATCAATTCTGGAGAATGTTCCATGGGCACTAGAGAAGAATGTGTATTCCATTGCTTTGGGATGGAATGTTCTGAATATGTCTGTGAAGTCCATTTGGTCCAGTGTGTCATTTAAAGTCTTTATTTCCTTGTTGACCTTTTGCTTAGATGATCTGTCCATTTCAGTCAAGGGGGTGTTAAAGTCCCCCACTATTATTGTATTGCTGTCAATGTGTTTCTTCACTTTTGTTATTAATTGCCTTATATAATTGGCTGGTCCCATGTTCGGGGCATAGATATTTACAATTGTTAGATCTTCTTGTTGGATAGACCCTTTAAGTAGGATATAGTGTCCTTCCTCATCTCTTATTACAGTCTTTGGTTTAAAATCTAATTTGTCTGATATAAGGATTGCCACTCCAGCTTTCTTTTGGTGTCCATTAGCAGGGTAAATGGTTTTCCACGCCCTCACTTTCAATCGGGGGGTGTCTTTGGGTCTAAAATGAGTCTCTTGCAGACAGCATATCGATGGGTCTCGTTTTTTAATCCAATCTGATAGCCTGTGTCTTTTGATTGGGGTATTTAGCCCATTTACATTCAGGGTAACTATTGAAAGGTATGAATTTAGTGCCATTGTATTGCCTGTAAGGTGACTGTTACTGTATATTGTCTCTGTTCCTTTCTGATCTGTGCTGCTTTTAGGCTCTCTCTTTGCTTAGAGGACCCCTTTCAATATTTCTTGGAGGGCTGGTTTCGTGTTTGCAAATTCCTTTAGTTTTTGTTTGTCCTGGAAGCTTTTTATCTCTCCTTCAATTTTCAATGGGAGCCTAGCTGGATATAGTATTCTTTTTTTTTTTTAAAGATTTAATTTATTTATTTATTTGAGAGAGAGAATGAGAGATAGAGAGCATGAGAGGGGGGAGGGTCAGAGGGAGAAGCAGACTCCCTGCTCAGCAGGGAGCCCATTGCAGGACTCGATCCCGGGACTCCAGGATCATGACCTGAGCCGAAGGGAGTTACTTAACCAACTGAGCCACCCAGGCACCCTGGATATAGTATTCTTGGCTGCATATTTTTCTTGTTTAGTGCTCTGAAGATATCATGCCAGTCCTTTCTGGCCTGCCAGGTCTCTGTGGATAGGTCTGTTGCCAATCTTTTATTTCAACCATTGTAGGTTACATGTCTCTTCTTCCGAGATGCTTTCAGGATTTTCTCTTTATCTCTGAGACTCGTAAGTTTTACTATTAGATGTCGGGGTGTTGACCTATTTTTATTGATTTTGAGAGGGGTTCTCTGTGCCTCCTGGATTTTGATGCCTGTTTCCTTCCTCACATTAGGGAAGTTCTCTGCTATAATTTGCTCCAATATACCTTCTGCCCCTCTCTCTCTCTCTTCTTCTTCTGGGATCCCAATTATTCTAATGTTGTTTCATCTTACTGCATCACTTATCTCTCGAATTCTGCCCTCGTGATCCTGTAGTTGTTTCTCTCTCTTTTTCTCAGCCTCTTTATTTTCCATCATTTGGTCTTCTATATTGCTGATTCTCTCTTCTGCCTCATTTATCCTAGCAGTTAGTGCCCCCATTTTTGATTGCACCTCATTAATAGCCTGTTTGATTTCGACTTGGTTAGATTTTAGTTCTTTTATTTCTCCAGAAAGCATTTCTCTAATAACTTCCATACTTTTTTCAAGCCCAGCTAGTATCTTTAAAGTCATGATTCTGAACTCTAGGTCCAACATCGTACTAATGTCCGTATTGAGTAGGTCCCTGGCTGACGGTACTACCTCTTGTTCTTTTTGCTGAGGTGATTTTTTTCATCTTGTCATTCTGTCCAGAGGAGAATAGATGAATGAGAGAACAAAATGCTAACAGGTTAACAACGTCCCCAGCAAATATACTCTATACAAATCAGAAAAGACCTGAAACCAGGGGAAAAGAAAGGGAAAGAAAGAGAATAGAAAGAAAGAAAAAAAAAACAAAAAGAAAAAGATAAAAATGAAAACAGAACAATACAAAAAAAAAAAACCCGAATATGATCAAATATGATCAGGCTAGTGCATGGATCAGTGCCGCACACTAGATTTTGGGCGTATTTTGGTCTGTTAGAAAAAAGTGCCTCCTAAAATTTTAAAGGAAGAAAGACTTATATATGTACAAAATAAGGGTTGATACAATGAATGGATGGAAGATAACTGTAAAGATGAAAATTATAAAAGATTTTATAAAAGGAATTGATACGATAAGTTGTTTGAGAAAAGAAAGAAGATTTAAAAAAAAAGGGGAGAGAATGTGATCAGGCAGGAGACTAGAACAAAGCCATACACTAGTGATTTAGGGTATATTTTGATCTGTTAGAAGAAACTGTATCTCAAAATTTTAAAGAGAGAACAACTTATATATATATGCGAAGAAGAAGGGTAACTAATATGAAGGGATAAAATATGACTCTAAAAATGAAAAATAAAAAATGTTTTTTTTAAAAAAGGTATTGATAAGATGTTGGTTGAAAAAGGGAAAAAGAAAAATTAAAAAAAAAACAGTTAAAAAATTAACTTTGAAAAACTAATGAATCATGGTAAAAAAAAGCCATGAATTCTATGTGCGGTATTCCCCTAGCGCTGGAGTTCTCCCGTTCTCTTTGATCGGTAAACTTGGTCTTGGCTTGCTGGCTGTTTGTGCTGATCTTCTGGGGGAGGGGCCTGTTGCTGTGGTTCCCAAATGTCTTTGTCGGAGGCGGAATTGCCCCACCCTTTGTCGGTCCGGGCTAAGCAAGCTGCTCGGGTTTGCTCTCAGGAGCTTTTGTTCCTGCAAGCTCTGGTACAGCTTTGGAGGACCAGGGTGAAAATGGTGGCCTGCCAATCTCCACTCAGAGGAGCTGAGAACTCGGGGCCCCGCTCCTCAGTGCGCCCTCAGAGAAAAGCAGTCACTCCCGTCTCCCTGGTCTCCGGCCTCACTCTGTGTTCACCCAGCCTGTGACCAAGCGTTTCTGTCTCTGGCACCCGACCCCGTGTGGAGTCTCCAAACCCAGCAGATCCTCGCGGTGTGCTCCTGCACCGCTCCTCCCGGGGGAGGAAGGGGAGTCTCCCTGGCTCTGCCACTTTTTGGGTCCCTGCTAGAGGAGCAGTGGCCCGACTGTGCCGCAGATCACAGTTTATGGTAACCCCGAGCTGAGAGCCTGCGCCTCGGCTCCGTCTCTGCAGCTGACTCCCCCGCTCCGATGCCTGGGAGCTCTGCTGCACTCAACATCCCCAGTCTTTCTGTGATCCCAAGGGTCCTGAGACCACACTGTCCCTCGAGGGTTCCACCCCCCGCTTAGCCACTGGAGCGACGTCCCTCAGCGGAGCTGGCTTCTAAAAGTTCCGATTTTGTGCTCTGCGGCTGTATCACTTGCCAGAAGCGGCCGACAGAGGCCCCCTCCCCCGCCGTCTATCCTCCCGAATATCTCCTCGGATTCACTTCTCCGCACGTCCTCCCTTCCAGTAAGTAGTCGCTTCTCTGTTCAGAGAGTTGTTGCTACTCTCTTCTTCGGTCTCCTGTTGAGTTCGTAGGTGTTCAGAATGGTTTGATCCCTATGCAGCTGAATTCCTGAGACCAGACGAAATCCAGGTCTCCTACTCCTCCGCCATCTTCCAGTTGTATAAGTTCTTTATATATTTTGGACATTGACCCTTTGTCAGATATATCATTTACAAATATCTTCTCCCATTCAGTAGGTTGCCTTTTTATTTTGTTAATGGTTTCCTTCACTGTGCAAAAGCTTCTTATTTTGATGAAGTCCCAATAGTTTATTTTTACTTTTGTTTCCCTTGTGTCAGGAGACATACTAGAAAAATGTTGCTAATGGGTTTTTCGTTTTTTTTAAGGCCTATAAAAACAACATTTATTGTCTTATTAGTGACTAAATGAAGAGACTTGTAAGTGAAAAGTCCCTCTAGAAGAGGATGAGCAGAGGCACCTGGGAGGCTCAACTGGTTGGGTGTTTGCCTTAGGCTCAGGTTGTGATCCCGGGGTCCTGGAATGGAGCCCCACGTCAGACTCTTTGTTCAGGGAGGAGTCCACTTCTCCCTCTTCCCCTCCCCGACTTGTGCTCTCTCTCGTGCTCTCTCTTTCTCTCACTGTCTCTCAAATAAATAAATAAAGTCTTAAAAAAAAAATAAAGAAGAGGATGAGCAAAATACAAGTTCCCAGGCTGATCCCTCAGCTTTCCCAAGTCCATATGGTCATGGCTCACAGTTCAAAAGTAGCATGTATCTGGGGTGGGGGAGCACAGCGTCATTCTGGAAGTCCCCACCCCCATAGATCTCAGTCTCCAGGGGTGTGTCCGGAGCTGGATGGATCTGGCTAAGAGCCAGCCATGACAGGTAGCTACCACAGTGTTCTGCAGTGCCCTGTTCTCTGGGGGCTGGCTGATTCCTCTAGTTCGTGGGTGATGGCTCCTGGGCAGACAGGTCTAAGTCTGGTTCCAAAGTGTTCTGGGCTCTAGATGTCCCAGAGATTACTACCTGTTTTTCTTCTAAGAGTTTTATGGTTTCAGGTCTCATGTTTAGGTCATTAATCCATTTTGAGGGTTTGTTTTGTTTTTTTTTTTTTTTTTGGTGTATGGTGTAAGAAAGTGGTTCAGTTTTCTCAGCACCATTTATTTAAGATATTGTCTTTTTCCCATAGTACGTTCTTGCCTCCTTTGTTGTAAATTAGTTGACCATATAATTGTGGGTTTATTTCTGGGCTTTCTATTCTGTTCCATTGATCTGTGTATCTATTTTTTATGCCTATACTGTACTGTTTTGATTACTACAGCTTTGTAGTATATCTTTAAATCTGGAATTGTGTTTTCTTCTTCTTTCTCAAGATTGCTTTGGCTATTTGAGGTCTTTTGTGGTTCCATACAAATTTTAGGATAATTTATTATAGTTTTGTGAAAAATGCCATTGGTATTTTGATAGGGATTGCATTGAATCTGTAGATTGCTTTGAGTAGTATGGATAATTTTAGAATATTAATTCTTTCAATTCATGAACATGTATATCTTTCCATTTGTTTTCACCATCTTCAATTTCTTTCATCAATGTTTTATATTTTAAAGAAGAACTTTAGATGCATTCCCTGTAAGATCAGAAATAAGGCAAAGATGCCCGATAACACCACTACTATTCAACACAATATTGCTGGCTCTAGTCAATGCAAAGAAGGATTAAAAAAAAAAACCCTAAAAGGTAGAAGGATAATAATAGAAGAGATAAAATTGTCAGTATTTGCAAATGATATGCTCAACTATATAGAAAATCCAACAGAATAAAAAAAATAAACTATTAAAATATTTGAGTTTAGCAAGGTCTCTAGAAAAAGATCACCTTACAAGATTCAATAGCTTTCGTTCTTTATACCAGTAATAACAAACACGAGATATAATAGAAAACATGATGCCCACCACAAGTACAAAAATTATAAAGTATCTAGGAAGTAAAATACCAAAGGGGTACTTATAACCTCTTTGGAGAAAATTTGAAAACTTTAGAAAAGGAAATAGAGAATGATCTGAATAAATGGAGGGACAATGCACAGTATTGAACTGGATGATTTAATATTGTAATAATGCTAATTTCCTTCTAATTAGTCTATGTATTCAATGCAATCCAAGAAATATTCCGGTTAGATTTTTTGGGATCTCTACCACCTTCTTCTAAAATGTCTAAGAACGGGGGATGCCTGGGTGGCTCAGACGGTTAAGCGTCTGCCTTCAGCTCAGGTTGTGATCTCCAGGTCCTGGGACGGAGCCCCACGTCAGAATCCCAGCTCAGTGGGGAGTCCGCTTCTCCCCCTCAGCCTCTCCCCCCTGCTCTTGCTCTCTCTCTGTGTCTCTCAAATGAATAAATAAAATCCTTTAAAAAAAAGTCTAAGAAAGGATACATGTCCATGAATATCTAGATTCATTTTGAAGTAAAGAAGAGCCAAGAAGGAAGAATCACCTTCGCAGATATCAACACATATTATAAAGCCATAGTAACAAAAGCAGTATGGTAATTGTGGGTGAATAGACTAGCCCAATGGGATAGAACAGAGAACTCAGAAATAAACTTGTGTATGTAGGAGAACTTGACAGATGATAAAGTTGGCACCACACCAACTGTAAGTGAACTATAGTTGGACTAAGTTCCTATGGAAAGACAAAACCATCAAGTTAAAAGAAGAAAATGTAGGAGAGTATCTTTGTGATGAGGGTGGGGTTGAAAGATTTCTTAAGCAAGACCACACCAACCACAAGGTAAAATAGTTAATGGATATATTACATTTAGATTAAGAATTTATTTTAAATAGGTGATGGAGATGAAGGAGTGCACTTGTTGTGATGAGCACCAGGTGATGTATAGAAGTGTTGAATCACTACATTGTACACCTGAAACTAATAGAACACTGTATGTTAACTAACTGGAACTTAAATGAAAACTTAAAAAAAAGAATTTATTTTAAATAAGATACAATAGGCAAAGTCACAATTGGGACACGGATAAGGAGGTTTTACATCATTAAAAAGTGACACAAATAATATCTAGATTATAAAGTAAACCCAATAGAAAAATGCACAAAGGGTATTTGTAGGGAATATCTAAATGGCTAACATTGCTCAGCTTCATTAGGTAACCAAGAAATGCAAAGTATAAATGAAATACCACTTTACAGCCACAGGGTTGGCAAACATTAGGGTAGAGAGTCAGACAATACCAAGTGTGGATCTCCGGAAAGCATTATGCCAGTACTTAGGGATGAGGTATATATTCCCCAGCCTGCTCTGGGGCAAATAAATATGCCAGAGAAACTTGCTCACAACCCATGGATGGACAGGTCCATGGGTGTTCATCTCAGCCTCCACGTGGGAGTGGGGCCGTTGGAGGCAACCAGGCTTTTATCAACGGAGGAATGGAACATGTACTATGGAAAAGATACAACCTACAGAATACTTTTCAGCAGTTAGGTGCTCTGAGCTAGATGTGCATGTGCATTATGGACGGATATTAAATGAGACAGTTGACTGAAAGAAGCAGATTAAGATCTATGGCATGGTATGGCTTCTGTATATTTTTACAAGTATACCAAGAAGGTCAGTATAAGAGTACTTATCATGTCCATTAAAGTGGGTGCCTACAAGAAGGGAGAAGTATAGGGAACTGAATGGGAGAAAAGAAAACAGAAGTACAGGGCGCCTGGGTGGCTCAGTTGGCTGAGCGACTGACTCTTGATTTTTGGCACAGGTCATGATCTCAGGGTCATGAGACTGAGCCCCATGTCCACTGAGCATGGAGTCTGCTTAAGATTCTCTCTTCCTCTCTCCCACTGCCTCTCCCTCCACTCATATTCTCTCTCTCAAAATAAAAAATTAAATTAAAAAACTGGAAGACTGATGATGCTATAGGTAATATTGAGGAATGTGATTAAGTCAGCTTTCTGCACCTGCTTTCTAAAAACAAATTTTTAAAATTCTAGCTGGCGTGTGTGTGTGTGTGTGTGTGCGTGTGTGCACGTGTGTGTGTGTCTACAGTATGCCCTGCATTGTTCTGGGGACTCAACACACACTTTAATTCATTGTCCATGTATCTATTGCTCTGCAAGTCTGTGAGGGTCTCAAGAGCAGCACCCATGCTTTATTCTCCATTGTTCTCTTGGTATCTGGCACAGAGCATATTTTCTCTTCTAAAAGCTCAGAACATTCTAGAAACCAGCTTATATACTCTTCAAAAGCCTAGAAACATAGAACCAAAGAATGTGATACCCAGAAACAAGATTTTCTAATTCTACTGCATTATTTTCAAGGCTCAAGATTGAACAGCAAATACTTGGTTTTTGTTTTTTTAAAAGATTTTATTTATTTATTTGCGAGAGAGAGAGAGAGAGAGAGAACATGAGTTGGGGAGAGGGGCAGAGGGAGAAGCAGACTCCCCGCCGAGACCGGAGCCCGACATTGGGCTCGATCCCAGGACCCTGGGATCATGACCTGAGCAGAAGGCAGATGCTTAACCGACTGAGCCACCCAGGTGCCCCTGCTTGTTTTTGTCCTTGTTTTCTGTCTCCCCTCATTGGCTCCTCGCCTGCTCTTGGTTCTCTGGTTGTCCTCTCTCTCTGGGTGGGAAAGTCCACTGGCAATGGAATTAATGTGTAATCCTTCCCGGTTGGATAAATGAGAGGGCAGGAGCTTGCTATCACAGCAATAATCCAGCAATAGCAGGCCAGTAAAATATGCCGCTCCCTGCTTCAGGCTCTCCTGTGGCTCAGGATAACATCTCTACCTGACATTCAAGTCCTTCCAGATCTGCTCAGCCATCCAGCCCCTTGCTCTTGCCCCTTGAAGGAACAGGATCTTCTTTAATGAAGGGTATGACCATGGTCACTCCTTTCAGTGTGTAAATTTCAGTAACAAATTATTTTAACCAAAGTTGTTAAAATTAAAACAAAGAAAGGAAGTCATTTAAAATGCTTTCTTGCGCTTGCCTGTCTCCTGTGGTGGCAGTTCGCTGCCGACACAGGTCCGTGGTCCTTGGGTCTCCTCCTCCCTGCTCGACTGTAAGTTAACAACTCCTCTCAGTCTCACTTTCCCAAATTGTTTGGCAGAGAAACAACCACATGCCAGCATGAACAGGTCAGAAAGCATTAACCCGTGTGCTGGGAGCTTCCGCTCTTTCCCTCCAGACCTACTGTTTTCCCATCTCCACCCTGCTTCACGCCCTGCCAGGCTGATCTCTTGTGAAAGCATCACCGGGCATCCTCGCCCTCTTCTTCTGATTGTGTTCGGCCGGGGAAGAGACAAGCAGGAGGGTTAGCCTGTTGCAATGTGAGATCTGTTCTCTCCCAGGACCCAGAGCGATACAACCCTTGGCTAAATCCAGTTCTCTCCTGGGAGGCCATCCCATTTCTTCACGGCAACTTTATCTCTCATTGTCCTTTCCTGCAGGGCAGGTTTGGTTAAAGGCCAGCCTGGCTCCCCTAAATGTTCTCCGGAAATAGGAGAGGGAATCTCCACGCAAAGTCGACAAAATGGCCCTGTTTCCTCTGCTGGGATCAGCTTTGCTAAATAAGCAGGGGCCCTAGGAAATGAAATTCCCCTTGGCACTCTTCCCACACGGGGCTACTTGCCTTTCATTTGTACGTACATAGGAAGACCGCTCAAAGAACTGTCCCCTGAACAAAGAACACACACTCCGAGGTGACCGGTGCTTTTGGTCTGGACGTAGGGGGGTCTGGGTATCAGTTGCCATTCTCCCCAGCATTCCAGACATCCTGTTGATTGACCTTCACTGGTACTTACCATTCTCCGATTTGCCACGCTCTCCCTCGTTCTCTTCGCCTATGTCCTTGCTGGGCTCTAACCGTCTTCCCCACCTTCCTTTGGCCACCTTCTGTTTTTCCCAGCAGGGAGGGCTGTCTCCTGCAGGCAGTCTTCCTTAACCTAAGTTAAGTCTAAGTTAAATCCCCTATTCTAGCACCTTCTCGAGCTGTGTCCTAATGACCTGTTTGTTGCTTCCACTGAGATGTGAGGAAGTAAAAATTAGCTTGGACTTTCAAAATCTGCCTGGCCATTCATCAGGCTGGAATAAAAGACACGGGGGAAAATCACTTCCAAAGTTAACAATAAATATTTCTCTCAAGGACACTGTAGCTATAAAGTGCCTCAAGAACTCTCTTCTTGGGGGCACCTGGGTGGCTCAGTCGTTAGTCTGCCTTCGGCTCAGGTCATGATCCCAGGGTCCTGGGATCAAGTCCCACATCGGGCTCCCTGCTCTGCAGGGAGTCTGCTTCTCCCTCTCCCTCTGCCTGCCGCTCTGCCTATTTGTGCTCTCTCTGTCAAATAAATAAAGATAAAAAATCTTAAAAAAAAAAAAAGAACTCCCTTCTTGGAGTGAGTACTGCGGTCTTATTCCTGGAGAAACTTTTCTCTAAAATCACAGACTACCAGAAGCTTACCGGTTTGGAATTGTGTTAGTAAGAATGACACATGCACTGCAAAAAGGAAACAAAAATTAAGTGAGGTGAGAGAGGTGTTAGCTAAAGTTAGAGTGATATTCATATTGCAATATATAAACGTACAAACCAGCAAACACATTGTACACCTGAAAGTCACACAATGTAATGTGTCAATTATAAGAAAAATTTTTAAAAAAGGAAACATCCCCTTCTTGCCTGGAGGGTCAAAATCACTGACATAGAGAACAGCCTCGGTTTACAACCCAGGTGCAGAGCTTACAACCCAGGTGTAGAGTGTCAGATCAGGACACAACATTCCACAGCGGTTGTAACTTTATTGTTTCCAAGGAAACGAGTCCCTTGCTCCATTTCACAGTCCAGGACTTATATATGATACCTGGATGCACAGCCTTGCTTTGCTTTGAGTTTTCAAAATCCCGCTTTATAGACATTCACCTAAACTCCTCCTTTCCTCCCAATTCTGTAATTCTCTTTTCCTTCATTTGGTGAAAGGAACACCTGATGGGTCCTTTGGTGTGCACTTCCTCTGCAGTATGTCAGTGAACCTGACTTCATCACACTGAGGTTTGTACCTGGTGGTCTTGGGCTGATTAAGTTAAGATAGCATTCATCACAGCACCTAACAAAAGTGGTATCTGTGAAATGGGTGAATGAGTGAGTGAGGGATGCATTACCCTAGCAAGACTAGTGTGAGGCAGGAAGTATACTTATGGCCCTAGCCACCTTGGATGGTTTCGGTCAAGATCTTGGAGTTAGAGCTGTGTCTGAATCCCAGCTTGCCATTTTATGAAAGCATGTGATCAAAATAAGTTCCTTACTTCTATGACCTTCAGTTTCCTCATCTCCAAAGTGAGGGTAATGTTTTATTGAGTATAATCATCTCTCTCTTACAAGGTTGTAATTGTCAAAAAAGATTGTCTAAGAATTGGAAATGGACAAAAGAGATGACTGGGTGTCCTTTCAGGGGAGTGCTGACCATAGTGTAGGGGAGCTTCTGAGACATCTGACTCCATAGGGGTGTGCGAATTTGACTTGCAGTTGCCTAGGCCTTTTTTTTTTTTAAACAACTCTCTAAGGGTAGAAATTTGAGAAAATTGAGAAAACCAATGGTAACATTTCCTGTTCATAGTCATGCAAACAATTCCTGTTCATAGTCATGCAAACAATTCCTGTTCATAGTCATGCCAGTTAATTTTGCCTGGTGGAAAATATAAATCTCCATAATTCCAATTCTTATTTGAACCAGTTTTGACATCTTACTAGTTTCCTATTAATTAATGAGTTGAATAAAACTTTTTTTCTTCTTTTTTTTTAAAGATTTTATTTATTTATTTGAGAGAGAGAGAGAGTGAGAGAGAGAGAGAGCCCAAGAGGGGGTAGGGTCAGAGGGAGAAGCAGACTCCCTGCTGAGCAGGGAGCCCGATGCGGGACTCGATCCCGGGACTCCAGGATCATGACCTGAGCCAAAGGCAGTCGCTTAACCAACTGAGCCACCCAGGCGCCCTGAATAAAACTTTTGACATATTTATTTCACCTTTGTACCTGAGTCATGAATTTACCTAAAAATTATAATTTAGGGGGCACCTGGGTGGCTCAGTTGGTTAAGCGGCCCACTCTTGATTTTGGCTCAGGTCTTGATCTCAGGGTCCTGGGGTCGAGCCAGCATAGGGCTCCACACTCGGCGGGGAGTCTGCTTCAGGATTCTCCCTCTCCCTCTCCCTCTGCCCCTCCCTCCATGTGCATGCTCTCTCTCTCAAATAAAATACATAAATCTTTAAAAAAAAAGAAATTATAGCATAATGAAGAGCAGTAATAGATGTAAAATGCTTACTCAGAAACCGTTGAGAAAGAGTTACGGTGATTACTTCCTTGGTAGACTGAGGTAGTAGGCAGAATGTGCCAGCAGATCGGCAAGGACCTAGAGGTCAATACAGAACCAAGACTTACAGATGAGGCCGGGGAAGCACTGAGGAAGGAATAATTCTCCTGGGATACTTTGGCTGAATGGATAAGCTTTCCACTTCCTCTTAGGTGTTTCTTGGTTTCAAGCATAGAGCCCCACCTGGAACAATGGGCAAGGGAGGGGAGGAGCTTATACCACAAAACTTGGATTCAACAGCCAGGCTTCAGGAAGAGCAGATATGTACAGGGATCTGAGGATATCTTTATGCAAAGATGCCTTCCCTCCAACTCTCAATTCTGTTTGTTGGCTTGATTCTCTATTCCTGCATATTGACCTTGTCCACACAGCCAGGGACATGGCTGTAAAAGCTCCCAAGCCTCCCTCCCCAAGGCTCATACCAGGAGAAAAGGACAGTCTTTTCTGAATTGTAGTTCCAAAGTGTTCCGGGAATGACTCTAAGCGGCCTAGTTTAGAAAGCTGCCCATCTCAGAGCATTCCGTTGTAGCCATGTAAGAAAAGGTTATTTGTCATGTGAACCGCACAGCTGGAGTTGGGGAAGGAGCAGATCTGGGAAGAAGAGGGAGCTGCTCATCTGAGATGTCAGAATGTTCCTCCTTCCTCCTCTCGAGATTGGCTTGGGAACTGAAGTGTAACCTACACAGAACTGGTCAGACTGCACTGCGGGGGTAAGCGGCGGAGGTAGGGGGAAGCAGGGACATCAGGGTAGGTAGGGCCTAACACACAGTGCTGAGAGCAGCGCATGTTTGCACAGAATATGTTGTATAACGATCTGACGAGTGAGTTAGAGAAGCGATGGGCTCATATAGATGTCTTCATGATCCTGTATATGCTAGCCAGTGTCCTGGCCTCCTTACAAATCTTCATTAGCCTTCACAGAAGGCCACTGATGAGGGAGGGTAGCCTTCACTTCCCACTCAGTTTCAGATAAGGAAACTGAGGCCCAGAGACATCAGAGAGCTCTGGAGTAGCAGAATTAAATTGGAGGCAATGGAATGGACTTTGCGTTTTAGAAGCATATATTATGATATAACTTGGACCTGACTCTGTTCTGAATTTTCTTCCTTTCTCTGGAGTACTAACTATTCTGAGCAGAATAACCATGCCAGAGTGAAAGTCTATGGAAAGACGGGGGGGGGGGGGCTGACCCTTGTGTAAGACCCAGGCAAATGAGTGCTCACTTACTGGGTACAGGAAGAAAGCCTCAAATAGGACAAACTGGTGTGATTAAGAAAGGGGGAAATGAAGGCTGAAATGTCTGATAGGGAGATATCTCTCCTACAGAGATAGTTCTTAGACCATGAGACTCGGACCTTGAGCAACAGCTGAGGCCACAGACCTAGATATTTGAATGAAAGGAAGTCGTCTTAGAAGAGGCCTCACATGAACTTTCCATCACTGGCCTATGGTGAGGGAATTGAATGACCCCTTTAATGCTCTGTGTTTAGGGCTGGTTCTCTGACAGCAGTCAAATTCCTTTGAATCAGCTTCAAAATTTCCATTATAAAACAGAATGCCCGAGCTCTCATTTCCCCAGGTGGTAGGTATGCCTTGGAAATAGCGAAGCTATGAGGGTAGTGATCCTGTTCCTGAGATCCGGGCATACTTTTCTGAACCCCAAAGCAAGATTTATGAATGACAAATGATTTTTTAAGATGATTTTTTGATATCTCTTTTTTAACAAATCTAGGGCAGGAACAGAAAATCGCATTTATTGAAAAGAAAGAAAGAAGTCTGAGCCGTCTCATCTGCATTGACATAAGGGAACCTAAGCGGGGGGAGGGGCTGGCAAGACAGGGAAGACTGATACCTTTGCCAGGTAGGTGCCACACCCCAGATGGCTGCTACAACCCCAGCGTAGCCTGTCCCTGAAGTTAAAATAATGCCGTCCAGAGAGCAGAGGGGAGATGGTTAATCAAACCTGTAAGTCTTAGAGCAGTGGTAACAGCAGAATGGGACCGAGTGAAAACTAAATATTAGGCCCTCTCTAGGAGATTATCATCGACATCTGGCTGATTTCAATTTGAAAATTATGTCCCTCATTTTTCCTCTTTTATGTATCTTCTTTAATCTTATATTTTCTTATGAATGCAAATTAACTAAATCAATGGTGACGATCCATTCATACTAAAATGTGAATGACTACTCAAAGCTACTGGGTACACTCATTTGGAAAATTAAATGTATTTATCCAAAATAGTTGGAAAAAGAACTGAGATTGTTGGAAACTCTCCATTAATGGTGCAGATCTACCATAACCAAAGAGGGAAAAAACTCAATAAGGAGAGAAAAACCGATAGACATGGTATAATAAAAATATACCTATTCCTATTCTCAACCTCTAAATATGAGCCATTCTCTGCCTCTAAATATAAGCCAACCTATGTTATGATGATCTGCAGGATTTTTTTAAAAATATAAATTTCCACAAGCCTAACAATAGCACCACGTGGTGAGTACTATCATCCACATTTTTCAGATGAAAACACTGAGGCTCCAAGAGAGAGTTGCACTCATGACAAGGAAGAGGCAAAGCCAAATGCCCTATATAATAAAAATATACCTATTCCTATCAGGAATAGGAGACTAGGGCCAGATAAGGAGGGAGTAGAATTCCCAAAACGAACTGAAATGATTGGGAGCCAATTAGGGAAAGAACAGCTATAAAACAGGAAATTCAAATTATTAAAGGACTCTATTTGGCATTTACCAATCAAAATTCTTGAAAAAATATCCAGTGAAAGGGACAAATAAGGGGATTGGAATTTGCTTATGGGTTTTGCAGGTGACAGAATGAAGTAGCTCAATCCCCGCAGTTCCAAATTAATATAGTTGTAAAGTTCTCTTCCAAAGAGTAAATAAATCCAGTGCTTGCGGGCAACTGTCTGCTCAGATTCTGTTAACACTTCTCTCTTGCTAGCAAGAAATCAACAGACTCAGCACGCTGGGACATCTTGTGAATAGTTTTCATTTGACAGGGTGTAGAACCAGTGGTGAGATACCCTGATGGGGAGTATAACTTGATGGTGAGGACATTCCTCCTTTCTCCCTTTTCATTACCTGAGAATTGTAACTTTCTTTTTGCTACTATCTGTGGGGAGCACTTGCTTTCTCTCTGCTCTCTCATGCCAGATAACAATGACATGATTGTGGGTTATTTTACTTGCAGTGTTTCTCAACCTCTAAATATGAGCCATTCTCTGCCTCTAAATATAAGCAAAAGCCAACCTATGTTATGATGATCTGCAGGATTTTTTTAAAAATATAAATTTCCACAAGCCTAACAATAGCACCACGTGGTGAGTACTATCATCCACATTTTTCAGATGAAAACACTGAGGCTCCAAGAGAGAGTTGCACTCATGACAAGGAAGAGGCAAAGCCAAATGCCCACTCAAGCCCACTGGACCCCAAGTGCCCACTGTGTCACAGCTCTCCCATCTCCCATCCCAAGACACTTGTTTGATGAAACTTGTTGTAAGCAGACTATTCGATATAGAGAGTAAAATTTAAAATTATTCTTCTGTCTGACATCTGCCAATTCACTAACTCTTCTCTGTCTCCTTAAAAATGAATGATGTTCATAAATGCTCATAGGGAGACTATTAGAACTTAAACACTGTCTATTGACATTGTCATAGTCATACTTTTAGGGCTCTGCTACGCACATAAATCGGGCATGCTTTTATAGCCAGAAATAATTTACCGTATAATATCTGCTAGTAAATTCAAGCACATGATGATCCTAAATGTGTCTTGTCAGGAAGTAAACCATTCATATGTAAGAAGAGCACGGTAAGTATAAATAAAGGCACCCACCTCTGCATCAAGATGAATCTCCATGAGCAATTTCCTTTCTTTTGTGTTCTATCCCATTGGGAGTGGGAAGCCCTGGGAAAAGAAGGGTGGAAACCCTTTTATTTTGCCTTAGTTCTCCAAGATTCACAACCCCTTTGCTGGATGGAATACAGTTCTCCCAAAAATGAGCTTTCTGCCTGTCCAGAGGTACGGGTCAAGTTTTTATTTATTTATTTTTTTAAATTTCTTTTGTTTTGTTTTTTAATTCCGTGCCCTCTGGAGTGGAGAAAGTAGGATCTCTTTGTTTACTGCTTTTTGGTCTTCTGCTTTAGGCACTTTTCTGGCCTGTAGAAATCATCTTGAATGTTAGGTTTAATCTGGAAAGAAACATCAACATTTGGCAGCAGCTTTTTTCTGGAATTCCCTCCCTTTCCTGAGACTGAGGAGTACACATTACAGATTTTCTGTAGAGCGATTTTGTCTCCTTTTAAACTCTGGGAAAAACCAATACTTAGACCTATGGATAAAAGCCTTCAGGGCCACTAACCCCCTTCTCTCCTTGGAAATTTAAATTAAAAAAAAATTCTTCTGATCAGAGCATAGCTTGGCTCATCTTTAGAGGTAAGTAAAGTAAAATAACCCGCAATCATGTCATTGTTGTCTCGCACAGGAGAGCAGAGAGAAAGCAAGTGCTCCCCAGCAGATTGTAGCAAAAAGAAAGTTACAATTCTCCATTAAATTTAAATGGTTTTCTTTGGACAGATGTTTTCCTTTATAGGAACATTAAACTGTTTTTTTTTTTCCTTTTTTTTTTTTATGTCTCTGGAATATTTTGCCTAGTTCAGTAATCTGTCATGCCAGTTATTTGGGCTGGGCTGCTGGGGAATTGGAAGAATTGTGTGCACACCCCTTAAAACAGCAATTGAAATGGAATACAGGCAAGAACATTCTACCGTGAGACTGGTGATCCCAAAACCCCCACCAACTCACAGTATGATCCTGGGGAAATCTCATCTTCTTTCCCGGTTTCATTTTCCTCGTCAGGAAATTGGAGATTGGATTCATCCTCTGTCTCCAATCCTCCAGAGAGCATTTTGTCAGGTGGTGATTGGGAAGGAGACATGTTACAGGTGGTCATTAGTAGTGACCTTGTATTGTATGTGCATCCATTGCCTCCCTGCATGTCACTTCATCCTTGGACAGGGATTCTTTATGGGTTTTTTTTTTTTTTTAAAGTAGGCTCCATGCTGGGCATGGAGCCCAACGCGGGACTTGAACTCATGATCCTGAGATCAAGACCTGAGCGGAGATCAAGAGTCAGATGCTCGGGCGCCTGGGTGGCTCAGTTGGTTAAGCAACTGCCTGCAGCTCAGGCCATGATCCTGGAGTCCTGGGATCGAGTCCCACATCGGGCTCCCTGCTCAGCGGGGGTTTTGCTTCTCCCTCTGACCCTCTTCCCTCTCATGCTCTCTGTCTCTCATTCTCTCTCTCTCAAATAAATAAATAAAATCTTAAAAAAAAGAAAGAGTCAGATGTTTAACCGACTGAGCCACCCAGGCGCCCCTCTATGGATTTTTGCTTAACCTGTGGTATTTGGTTTGCGGCCTTTCAGGGGCCTCAACTTTGCTGCAGAACAAATGGATATGTAGATTGTTCCTTCAGCAGTGACATAGCTGGCATTTGTAGTACACTTCCACTTTATAAAGAGCTTTCACACTTGGTGTCTCATTTAGCCTTAGATGCTCACGGTACTGTACACTGAGGGGGTGTATAGAAAAGACACCTGCACTCCTACCCAAAGGTCTGTAATATCACCCGAAGAACCTAAAAATTTGAGCAGGTGATCATAAGTATGCAGGTAGGCAGACATCATCCATCCATCCATCCATCCATCCACCCACCCACCCACCCACCCATCTATCCTTTGTTCCCTGACATAGGGAACCCACTTCCTAACATGAGGCAACACAGGGGATTTGACCTCATATATCTTTTTCTTCTTCTTTTAATTTTTTTTTGCTTAAAATGTGACATTTAATAAAATGTATTCTTTTTGGTGGGTGGTCTATGAGTTTTGGCAAGTGCATGGAGTCCTTGTAACCACCACCACCATCAAGATACAGAGCAGCTCCATCACCCTACCCTCCTCCAAAAAATTCTCTCCAGCTATTTCTTCATAGTCAAACCCTTCATTCTTGGCAACCACTGATGTGTTCTCTTTCCCACAGTATTTTGCCTTTTCCAGAATGTCATATAAGTGGAATCATACAGTGTGTGTGTGAGTCTGGCTTTTTTCACTTAGCAGAAGGCATTTGAGATTCACCTGTGCTGTTGCATGGATCAGCAGTCTGCTCTCTTTTATAGCTGAGCAGTTGTTCATGGTATGAATGTGTCACTGTTTTATTTTGTTTTTAGTTCATTCCCTAATTGAGGGATATTTGGGTTGTTTCCAGGCTTTGGCCATTATGAATAAAGCTGTTTTAACCATTCACATTTAGGTTTATTGTGTGAACACAGATTTTCATTACCTTTAGATAAATATGGTAAGTGTATGTTTAACTTGAAAAGACATTGCCAAAGAGTTTTCCAAATTGGCTGTCCTGTGCTGCATTCTCAAGAGCAACGAATAAGAATTCCAGTTACTTTGAGTTTTCACCAGCACTTGGTATTGTCGATTTTTTTGTGGGGTGTGTGTGTGTGTGTGTGTGTGTGTGTGTGTGTGTGTGTGTGTAGTCATGCTAATAGGTATGTAGTATTGGATATAGTTTTGATTTGCATTTGACTAATGATGGTGAGCATCTATCTCTTCATGGTGCTTATTTGCCATCTGTACATCTAATTTGGTGAAGTGATTGTTTAAATTGTTTACCATTTAGGGACGCCTGGGTGGCTCAGTTGTTAAGCGTCTGCCTTAGGCTCAGGTCATGATCCCAGGGTCCTGGGATCGAGCCCCACATCGGGCTCCCTGCTCAGTGGGAAGCCTGCTTCTCCCTCTCCCACTCCCCCTGCTTGTGTTCCCTCTCTCGCTGTCCCTCTCTTTCTGTCAAATAAATAAATAAAATCTTAAAAAAATAGTTTACCATTTAAAAAACAAGGCTGTTTATTTTCTTATTTCTGCATTTCAAGAGTTCTTTACATACTCAGGAGACAAGTCCTTTGTCAGATATATGATTTACAAATATTTTTCCCATTCTATGGCTGATCTTTTCAGGTACTCTCTTATATCATTACCTCTGCAGAGCAAAATTTTGACAAAGTCTAATTTTTCTATTTTTAACAATGGATTGTGCTTTTGAGGCAGTATCTAAGAACTATTTCCCTAATGCAACTTCACAAAGATTTCTCTTATTTTTTTTTCTGATGCTTTAAGAGCTTCATCTTCTACATTTTGACTGATGATCCATTTTGAGTTGATTTTTGTATAAGGTGTGAGTATAGGTCCAGGTTAATATATATATATATATATTTTTTTTTCTTTTTGCACATGAGCGTCTAGTTGTTCCAGTACCACCTGTTGAAAACATCATCCAGGTGGGCCCAATGTAATTGCAAGGGTCCTTATAAGAGGGACATAGGAAGGTCAGAGTCAGAGAAGGAGATGAAATGACAGAAGGAGGTTGGAGTGATGTCATTGCTGGAAGGGGCCATGAGCCAAGGAATGCAGGTGGCCTCTAGAAGCTGGAAGAGGTAAGGAACTGATTCTCCCTGAGAGCTGTCAAGAAAAACATGGCCCTGCTGGTAGCTTGATTTTAGCCCTTTGGACCCCTGTTCAGACTCCTGACTGCCAGAACCACAAGATAATAAATCTGTGTTGTTTTAAGCCACGAAGTTTGTGGTAATTTTTTACAGCAGCAAAAGAAAAAAAAATAGAGAAAGCTCCACTGAATTGCCCTTGCATTTCTGTCAAAATCAATTGGCTATATTTACATGGAACTATTTCTAGACCCTATTCTGTTTCGTTTTTCTATGTGTCTATGCTTTTGCCAATACCACACTGATATAGATATTTTTAAGCTGTCCTGAATTCTCTTATTTTCCCTGCTTCATATCCCCTATCTTCAGGATATGAAAAGCTGGTCAGAGGTCGTGGGAAAGAAACCAAGAGATACAAATCACAGAATGACCCATTTCACGGTAGCCATCCGTATTAGTTCTCTAGTGCTGTATAACAAATCATCCCCAACCTAGTGGCCTAAAACAACACACATTTATTGGGATGCCTAAGTGGCTCAGTTGGTTAAGCATCTGCCTTCAGCTCAGGTGATGATCCCAGGGTCCTGGAATTGAGTCCAGGCATCGGGCTCCCTGCTCAGCAGGGAGCCTGCTTCTCCCTCTGCCTGCCACTCCCCCTGCTTGTGCTCTCTCTTTCTCTCTCTCTCGCTCTCAAGTAAATTAAAAAAAAAAATCTTAAAAAAAAAAAACCTCACAGTTTTGGAGGGGCAGGGATCTGGAAGCAGCTTGGCTTGGTGCTTCCGGTGCAGGGCCTGTCATGGAGTTGGAGTGGAGCTGTCTGTCAGGGCTGCGGTCATTCCCCAGCTTGACCCAGTGATGATCTACTTTCAAAGTCACTCACGTGGCCGTTAGCTGACCTCAGAAATTCTCCTTCCAAGGTGACTCACATAGCAGCTGGCATGTCTTAATTCCTCCTATGTGGGCTTATCCCTAGGTTGCCTGAGTGTCCCTCTGTCGTGGTAGGTGCTTCCTTTAGAATGTGTGAAGAAAGGGGAGGGGGGGCTCACCTAAGACAGAAACCACTATCTTTTTCTAACCTGACCTTGAGTGTGATATCTCGTCAGTTTGGCCATATTCTGCTCATTAGGAGTGGGCCACCAAGTCCATTCTATACTCAAGGGGCGAGGAATTTAGCTCCAGCTCTTGAGGGGAGACATATCACAGAAGGTGTAGACATATCTTTGAAAGCACTACAGCCCACCCTCAGGCCACAAATTATTTATATTCCTCTCATACGCAAAACACACTCATCCAGTCCTCAAGGGTCTCATTCTATCCTTGTACCAGCCAGAAGTCCAGAATCTTGTCATCTGAGTGTGGCCCAGGAAGAAGGCTCCTCAAAGTCAGCTCCTTGAATGCAGTTGTTGGGATTCCTGAAATGGAAGAAACAGGTCATCTGCTCCCCCTCCCCCAACACACAGTGGTGAAATGGGCATAGGGTAATTGCTCTAAAAATTCCTGTTCAAAAAGGGAGCCAACAGAAGGCATGAAGGAATGAGTGGGCAATTCTAAAATCCCGTTGCGCAAAATTGCAGTCCAGTCGCAAGTTCCTTGACTATGTCTCAAGGCCTGGGAATAATTCTCTGTGGTTCCTGACTCCCCTCTCTGAACCCTTGGCTCTGCCCTCCCTTGTCAACCTTCTCTTTTCACAAAACCTAACATAGTTTGCTCCATTTTCCTAACCCAAGTTTATAAAAATTTCTCCTACATTTCTTCCAAAAATCTAATAGTTTTACATCTTTCATTTTAGTTTTTTTTTTTTTAAGATTTTATTTTAAGTAACCTCTATACTCAACCTCACAACCCAAGATCAAGAGTGGCATGCTCCAGCGACTGAGCTAGCCAGGCACCCCTCACGTTTTAGTTTTTGATCCATTTTGATATAAAGTGTGAGGTATAGGTCTTGTAGTTTTTGGCATATAAATGTCCAATTGTTCTAGCACTATTTGTTTGTTGGCTTGTTTTTAGAAATTATTTATTTTTCATTAACCTTCTATTTATTTTTCTGTTTAAAAGCTTAAATGAGTTCCTACTCCAAGGAAATTTAGGACATCAAGGACTCCTCACACTGGGAAAATTCCCCTTTAAGTTACCGCAGGGACCCAAAACAGTGCCATATGGACCCCTCCCTGCGTGGTGCAGAGACAGCACTATTTGCTGAAATGTGGCAGAAATAACTCTGATGCCAGCTTCCAGACGAGGCTTCAAGAAGCTTTGCGTGCTTCCTGTCTCTGGAAGCCTCAGTGCCATGAGAACAAGCCCAGCCTAGGCTGCCGGAGCATGAGAGACCCTGCGGAGGAGAGACAGAGCACAGTTGTCCCAGCTAAGGCCAACCTGGACCATCCAGCCAATGCTCAAACATGTGGGAAGACCCACTCAGGATCGGCACGGTAAAAGTTGACTCAGACTTTTTGGGAGTAATTTTGTGATATATGAGCCATATTTATAACATATATATGCGGTTTGACCCAGTCATTACAATTCCAGTCTCTTATTCTAAGGAAATCGTTTAATGGAAAAAGTTATGTAAGTGGCATCTTTTATAATAGCAAAAGTTTGAAACACCCTAGCGTTCATCAATAGTGAAATGATTAAAATGGGGGGGGGTTTACACATACACAATATAATACTCTGTTACAGATGATGATATAGGGGCGTGTGGGTGGCTCAGTCGGTTAGGCGTCCCTCTCTTGATTTCGGCTCAGGTCATGATCTCGGGGTTGTGAGATCGAGCCTGCCTTTGGGCTCCACACTCAGCAGGGAGTCTGCTTCTCACCCCTCCCTCTGCCCCCCACCCCCGCTCATGCTCTCTCTCTCTCAAATGAATAAATCTTAAAAAAAACCCAAAAGAAACAAATGATGATATAGCTCTAAGGAAACTGTCCATACTATACACTTCAATCAACAAAACAAGTTAAAAATCATTATACATTTTATAGTAAGAACTTGTTTTTGAATAAGACAATATACAGCTATGTTTTGCAATAGAAAATTGTCTGGAAGGATATATATAAATTATTAACAGGGTCTTTGTCTGGGAAGGTGTTGTAAATGACTTTTTCACTTCCTACACTATACCTTTGGGCATGTGAATCTTTCAAAATAAACATCTGTTTATTTTTGTATTTATTTATTGATTGATTTTTTGAGAGAGAGAGCATGCACGTGTGAGAGTCGGGGGATGGGGGCAGAAGGACGGGGAGACAGAGAATCTTTTTTTTTAATTTTTTAAATTTAAATTCCGTTTATTAACATATACTGTATTATTGGTTTCAGAGGTAGAGGTCAGTGATTCATCAGTCTTATATAACACCCAGTGCCCATTACATCACGTGTCCTCCTTAATGTCCATCACCCAGTTACCCCAATCCCCTTCCCCTCCAGCAACCATGTTTGTTTCCTATGATTAAGAGTCTCTTATGGTTTGTCTCCCTCTCTGGTTTCATCTTGCTTTATTTTTTCCTCTCTTCCCCTATGATCCTGTTTTGTTTCTTAAATTCCACATATGAGTGAGATCATATAATTGTCTTTCTCTGATTGACTTAGCATAATACCCTCTAGTTCTACCCACGTCTTTGCAAATGGCAAGGTTTCATTTTTTATTGAAATGAAAGTAGTATCCTTTTTTTAAAAAAAGATTTTTATTTATTTATTTATTTATTTATTTATTTATTTATTTATTTGAGAGAGAGCACAAGCAGGGGGAGCAGCAGAGGGAGAGGGAGAAGCAGGCTCCCCGCTGAGCAGGGAGCCTGATGAGGGGCTCTATCCCAGGGTCCTGGGATCATGACCTGAGCCGAAGACAGACATTTAACAGACTGAGCCACCCAGGCGCCCCTGAAAGTAGTATTCCATTGTGTGTGTGTGTGTGTGTGTATATATACACACACACACATATATATACACATTTTCTTTATCCATTCATCTGTCGATGAACACCTGGGCTCTTTCCATAATTTGGCTATTGTGGACATTGCTGCTATAAACATTAGGGTGTGAGTGCCCCTTCAGATCACTACGTTTGTATCTTTAGGGTAAATCCCTAGTAGAGCAATTACTGGGTCATACGGTAGCTCTATTTTCAACTTTTTGAGGAATCTCCATACTGTTTTCCAGAGAGGCTGCACCAGCTTGCATTCCCACCAACAGTCTAAGAGGGTTCCCCTTTCTCCACATTCCTGCCAACATCTGTCGTTTCCTGACTTGTTAATTTTAGCCATTCTGACTGGTGTGAGGTGGTATCTCATTGTGGTTTTGCTTTGTATTTCCCTGACGCCAAGTGATGTTGAGCACTTTTTCATGTGTCTGTTGGCCATCTGGATGTCTTCTTTGGAGAAATGTCTGTTCATGACTTCTGCTCATTTCTTGATTAGATTATTTGTTCTTTGGGGGTTGAGTTTGATAAGTTGTTTATAGATTTTGGATACTAGCCCTTTATCTGATATGTCATTTGCAGAAATCTTCTCCCATTCTGTCGGTTGTCTTTTGGTTTGTTCAACTGTTTCCTTTGCTGTGCAAAAGCTTTTTATCTTGATGAAGTCCCAACAGTTCATTTTTGCCTTTGTTTCCCTTGCCTTTGGAGATGCATCTAGAGCAAGAGGTTGCTGTGGCCTGTGTTCTCCTCAAGGATTTTAATGGATTCCTGTCACACATTTAGGTCTTTCATCCATTTTGAGTCTATTTTTGTGCATGGTGTAAAGAAATTGTCCAGTTTCATTCTTCTGCATGTGGCTGTCCAATTTTCCCAATACCACTTGTTGAAGAGACCTTGTTTCCATTGGACATTCTTTCCTGCTTTGTTGAAGATTAGTTGACCATAGAGTTGAAGGTCCATTTCTGGTTTCTCTATTCTGTTGCATTGATCTATGTGTCTGTTTTTGTGCCAGTACCATACTGTCTTGATGATTACACATTTGTAATAGAGCTGCTCGAAATCCAGGATTGTGATGCCACCAGTTTTGGATTTCTTTTTCAATATTCCTTTTGGCTATTTGGGGTCTTTTCTGGTTCCATACAAATTTTAGGATTATTTGTTCCAGCTCTGTGAAAAAAGTTGATGGTATTTGCATAGAGATTGAATTGAATGTATACATTGCTCCAGGTGGCATAGATATTTAAATAATATTTGTTCTTCCAATCCATGAGCATGGAACATTTTTCCATTTCTTTGTGTCTTTCTCAAATTCTTTCATAAGTGTTCTATAGTTTTCTGAGTACAGATCCTTTGCCTCTTTGGTTAGGTTTATTCCCAGGTATCTTATGGTTTTTGGTGCAATTGTAAATGGGATCGACTCCTTAACTTCTCTTTCTTCTGTCTCATTGTTAGTGTACAGAAATGCAACTGATTTCTGTGCATTGATTTTATATCCTGCCACTTTGCTAAATTCCTGTATGGGTTCTAGCAATTTTGGGGTGGAATCTTTTGGGTTTTCCACATAAAGTATCATGTCATCTTCGAAGAGTGAGAGTTTGACTTCTTCTTTGCCAATTCAAATACCTTTTGTTTCTTTTTGTTGTCTGACTGCTGAGGCTAGGACTTCTAGTACTATGTTGAACAGCAGTAGTGAGAGTGGGCATCTCTGTTGTGTTCCGGATCTTAGGGAAAAGCTCTCAGTTTTTCCCCATGGAGAATAATGTTTGCTGTGGGCTTTTTGTAGATGGCTTTTATGGCATTGAGGTATATTCCCTCTATCTTTACACTGTGAAGAGTTCTAATCAAGAAAGAATGCCATACTTTGTCAGATGCTTTTTCTGCATCTATTGAGAGGATCATATGGTTCTTGTCCTTTCTTTTATTTATGTAGTGTATCACATTGATTGATTTGCAGATGTTGAACCACGCTTGCAGCCCAGGAATAAATCCCACTTGGTCGTGGTGAATAATCCTTTTAATGTACTACTGGATCCTATTGGCTAGTATCTTAGTGAGAATTTTTGAGAGAGAGAATCTTAAGCAGCTCTATGCTGGGCATGAGCTCGACACAGGGCTCGATCTCATGACCCTGATATCATGACCTGAGCTGAAATCAAGAGTCGGATGCTTTACTGACTGAGCCACCCAGATGCCCTAATGAGCATCTATTTTAATAAAATTAATCATCAAAACAATGACGTAATTTCCATTTTGGAAAAATGTTAATATAATGTATATAATATATATAAAAGGTAAATATACACATAAATATTAATCATATATAATATATAAAATTTAATATTTAAAATATTAATATATATATTAATACATACACTATAAAGATCAGCGCAGTATAATATATATAGCTATACTACAAAGTTGCACATGACCCTGCTTAATTTCCCTGGATATAACCCTCGGGTGTTCCTAATGGAGCTGCTTGTTTGTAAGATGATGGACCGTGCATACCCTGCTTGCAGTGTTTCCGTCCTCCCACTGGATGCTAAAGTTGTATGTGTACATCACAACAACAGTTTAGGCAGCAGGCTGTTTGCAAGAACATTGGACTCGGAGTCAGGAGACCTTGGTTCAGGTTCAGTATTGGCTCTTCCTATTTGAGTTTATTTCTCCCCCAGTAAAATTGGGCTTCATTCATCAAACAAGAAACATTTATGGAGTATTACTGCGTGCAAGCCCTGTGGCTGAGTGCTAGGGGCCCCAGCTCCTGCCCTGCTTCCCTCAGAGTGGTGATGGAAGAATCAGTCCCTAAATGAACACAAATAAAACAGGAATGGGATGCCAGGTGCCAAGCCGTACTTCTAGTGGTTTTGTTAAGTAGAAGAAACGAGACTGGATCTATCATGAAGTAAGTGGTATAATGTAGTGGCTGGGAGCTCAGGCCCAGTAGCCAAATTGCTGGAGTTCAAATCCCACCTCTGTCAGGATTTGGGGATGTTGCTTAACATCTCTTTGAACCAGTTTTTCTCCATCTGTAAAAATAGGAACAAGAATTGCACATACCTCATGTGGTTGTTGTAAAGATTAAATAAATTGCTATTTTTTTGAAGATTTATTTATTTATTTGTGAGAGGGAGAGAGAGCGCGCGCAAGCGCACACGCGCGTGAGCAGGGGAGGGGCAGAGGATGAGGGAGAAAGAATCCTCGAGCAGACTCCCTGCTGAGCACGGAGCCAGACAAGGGGCTCCATCCCAGAACCTTGGGATCATGACTTGAACCAAAATCCAGAGTCGGCTGCTTAACCGACTGAGCCGCTCAGGTGCCACAGTTGCTATTTTTATTAAAAACACTTGGAACAGTGCCTTCCTGGCACATAGTAAGTGCTCAATGAATATTAGCTATTGTTTTTATTATCTGGGATGGAGAACACATCAGACCAACTGTTTCCTTTTTTCCCCTTTTTTAAAAAGATTTATTTATTTATTTTACAGAGGGAGAGAGCGTGCGTGTGAGTTGGGGGAGGGGCAGAGGGAGAAAATCTTCAAGCAGACTGCTGAGCTCAGAGTCCAACATCACGGGGCTTGATCTCACGACCCATGAGATCATGACCTGAGCCGAAACCAAGAGTCAGACGCTTAACCATCTTTTGTTCTCAAAATTGTTTTTCTAACATAAAGACTTTCCTCTCCAAAGAGAATTTTGCAAGTGTCTTTTGCAAGTATCTTGCTACAGTAGGGTGGGTCAGGAAAGCTTTCTGTAAGAAGTGACTTTTAATACAAAACTCCATGGGTAAAAGCCCAAACCATGCAAGGAAAGCAGGGAAGAGGGCTGCTGGGAGGGGAGGACATCTGCCTCATCTCTCTCATGGTACCACCCTCTTCTTCCAGTATGTCTGCTCCACTTACTTCTTGCTACTGACTTTCCTCCTTGGCCATTTCTGATCCCACACCATTGATTTGCTCTTGGCCCATCCTGCCTGCTGTGGTCTGAATGTTTGTTTCTCCCACCTTCATATGTTGAAATCCTTAGGACCCGTGTGATGGTGGGGCCGTTGGGAGGAGCCAAAGCCCAGAAGGCGGAGCCCTCATGAATGGGCTTATGCTCTTATAAACGAGACCCCACTGAGTTCCCTAGTCCCTTCCTCCATGTGAAGATATAATAAATCTGGAGCCCTGCAGACTTCTGACAGGGATCTGACCATGCTGGCACCCTGATCTCGGACTTCCAGCCTCCAGAACTGTGAGAAATAAATTTGTTGTTAATAAGCCACCCAGCCATGGTATTTTGTTATAGCAGCCCCGAATGGTCTAACACACTAGCCTTGACTATTCCTTTCAGCGTAGCCCCTCCTCCCTTCAACTGAACAATCTCAAGAGTCTCAGTTTTTTGGTCTAAGGTGAGAATTTGCTGCACTATCTCATCCAGTCACAGATCAGCTGGGTAGGATGGAGTAATGGTGGTAGAGGTTGGATGATATGAAATAAAATGATGGCACTTCTCCCCTATCAACAGGAACTTAGCATGACAGTCTCCCATAAAAATGGGTGTTATTCTGGCACATCATGACTGATATTTATAGTTCAGTATGTGCCCACCTTCTCAGTGTTCATATCAGTGAAGAACTTCATGGATATTCACATAGTGGTCCATATATCAAGTGGCTTAGACAAAGTATGCTGTGGTAAAAATGCTTCCTAAAATCTCAGTGGTGGGCACCTGGACTGAGCATCTGACTCTTGATTTCAGCTCAGGTCATGATCTCAGGGTTGTGAGATTGAGCCCCTTGGAGAATCTCTACTCGAGATTCTCTCTTTCCCTCTGCCCCTCCCCTTGTTCGAGTGCACTTGCTCTCTAAAATAAATTCAAAAAATCTTTAAAAAAATTCTCGGGGCACCTGGGTGGCTCAGTTGGTTAAGTGTCTGCCTTTGGCTCAGGTCATGGTCTCGGGGTCCTGGGATCGAGCCCCACATCGGGCTCCCTGCTCAGCGGGGAGTCTGCTCTCCCCTCTCCCTCTGATCCCTCTCTCCCCGACCCCCTACTTGTGCTTTCTGCTCTCTCTCAAATAAATAAAATCTTCAAAAAAATAAAATCTCTGTGATTTATTAACAAACACTTTGTGCATGTGACATGGCTAACGCTAATTGGTTTTCGCTCTGCTGAATTCTACACGTCTTCATACTCCAGGACCCAGACTGAAGTGGATCCTTTATCTGGGACATGCTGATTGCCTGGTAGAAGGAAAAGAGAAAGATGGCTGAACTATATGATGGCTCTTAAAGCTTATGCTTGGAAGTGGTATATTTTACATCTGTTTATATTCCACTGGCCAAAGCAGCTCCACTGCCAAGCCGGAGGTCAATGAGGGAGGGAGGATACTCCCATAGGGAGAGGCGGTAAATATTTTGAATAAATAAACACTCTCACATAGTCCATCACAGCCAGAAGTACCATTTGGTCCCACTTGGCAGGTGAGAAAATGAAGGCTAAAAGAGGTAACTCCATGGAGGTCATAGATTCCAACTCAGCTCAGTCTGGCTTCAGAGTCAGTCTTTTCTACCCTGCAATCTCTTCTTCGGGGGATCTTTTCTCTTTTTACACTGTATAGGCAACTGGAATTGTAATTTATTCAGAGCATAACCACTTCTAACCAGCCCCAGGAGCTTCTCCATGAAAATTTCTAGAGGTAAACCACCTTTGAAAGCTTTGGGAAGGATATGAAGCTTCTATAGAAAGGGGTGGGGCTTGGGAAATTGCCCCCATGAGAGCTGACTCTATTCCATTTAGTAATTTTTTTTAACTGTTGAATTATTTATCTGCTTTATGGGTTTGTGGATCCTTCGGGCAGGGATTACCTATCAATCTATCACCCTCTGTGCGTGTGTGTGTGTGTGGGGGGGGTGTCTGAGCTCCTCAAAGCTATTTTTCTAGATAATTTTAGAAACTTCCAGATTGCACTGGATATTTATACTCACAAAAATTATTAGTGGGGTGGAGAGAGTGCAACTCATCAATTTTAGATTTAGAGACCTAGTTGCAGCAGCTCAATGTATCTTGGGGTGGGGGTGCACTGAAGAAGTTAACAGCCAGCAGAGAATACATACTTCACTATGATTGTAAATCTCTGTTGATTTCCTTTGCCTTTAGTGCACTCTTACCCGTTTTAGGGTCCCTGGTTCCCAGGGACTTGGCGCTGTGTGGGAACGCCGCTCGCTAGGTTTGATTTGCCAGATTTATGCAGCCATCAGTGTGGGGATTAGGGTGAGGCGAGTGAGGCGCCCAGAGCACTCAATGTAAGGGGGCACTGCCAGGAACCTGGGTTCTCTTGCCCCACTTCAGTCCGGGCCCCGGTGTCCACGATGCATTTACCGTAACTCCGCAGCGTAAAAATGCCCGGTTGAGTTTACCTGTGAGAAGCACCTGCCCGCCCGCCCCTACCCGACATGCAGGAGAACCTGGACGACGTCGCCGCCCTGTTACTTTGCTCGGCCGGTGAGGCTCATTTCCAGGTTACTGTGTACGTGTGTCTGGCCCCGGCGTGGTGCGGAAGGCAGAGGGAGGGACGGTGCGCGTGTGCCCGTGCCAGGCCGGGCGGGTCCATATCCGGGTGGGCCGGGTGGGTGGGGCCGCCCCTCCCTCCAGGTCCCGAGATGGGTGGGGGGTGGGGAGGAGCGCGCGGAGATTCCCTTTCGCCCCTCCGGCTCCGAGAGGGGGCGGCAGAAGGAACGCGAGGGTGACAGGGCGTGCCCACCCTGCGGCTAGGCGCCCGGCAGCGCCCCCCGCCCCCGGGCCTGAGCGGCCGCCGGGACTCAAAAGAAGAGGAAGAGGAACCCGAGGAGGGCTCGCCGAACCGGCTACCCGCTCTCCGAACTTGCCGAGGAAACTAGTGCGGAGGGAGGGGCCGGGGCCGGGGCCGCGGCAGGAGGAGGGGCGGCCGCAGCTGCATCCAGCCCCGTTGGCTTCCTTCCCAGCTCTCCTTCGCCTCCTCCTCTTCCTCCTGTATGAGTCAGGCATTTCCCGGGGATTTGGAGCAGCCACGCGCGGCCCGGGCGCCGGGAGCTGTAGCAGCCGCCGCCGCCGCCGCCGCCGCCGCGCCGGCAGCCCCAGCGCCGGGGCCGCCACCGCGGCGGGCCCCCGCGTTCCCGGCGCGCACGGACCATGGAGAGGGCGGCCCAAGGCGCAGACGGCGGCGGGGGCAGCAACAGCAGCAGCCGCAGTAGCAGCCGCGCCACCTCGGCGGGCTCGTCGCCCTCCTGCTCCCTGGCCGGCCGGGGTGTTTCCAGCCGGTCGGCGGTAGCGGGGCTCGGCGGCGGGGGCAGCCGCAGCAGCCCGGGCTCGGTGGCCGCTAGTCCGTCCGGAGGAGGCGGCCGCAGGCGGGAGCCGGCGCTCGAGGGCGTGCTCAGCAAATACACCAACCTCCTCCAGGGCTGGCAGAACAGGTAACGCGCCCGCCGCCCGCGCCCCCGCGCGCCCCTCCCCGCGCGCAGCTGACCGTGTGTGTGTGTGTGTGTGTGTGTGTGTGTGTGTGTGTGCGCGCGCGCGCGTGTGCGTGCGCGACGGTGCCACCGGCCGAGCGGGTGCTGCCTCCGCCGGGGGCCTTTCCTGCGTCCCGGCGCCTCTCCAGGTGCGGTGCTCGGGATGGGGCGCGCCGTGATCCCACCCCAGGACCGCACCGCAGTGGCGGGGAGGGGGCGAGGGCCCCGGTTTTCTTCTGTACGGGCACCTGCAGGGACTGGAGTGGCGGGAGGAGCGCGCTGATCCCAGGGCCCTGCCTGCTCGCGGCTTCCTGCACTCCTGAAGAATCGCTGAGGAAGGGAGGCAGAGGGGCGTGCTCTGTGCCTGGACGAAAAAGCTTTATTACGGCTGGTCCCATCAGAACAATTCTCACCGTAATATAGTTCCTTTACAACTTCAGTGTTTAAAAACACCACCACCACCAACAGAAACCTACCACTTCTCGGCGCCTTCCGGAGCGCGTGCTACCTCCCGCCCCGTTGGTGGCTTGAGACCTCCAATCTCTGCAACAGAAGTTTAGTTTTTTTCTTTTTTAAAAACAACCTCTCCCCTTTGGAAATGGACAGTTTGCTATTTAAATTGTTGTTATTTTTTTCCCCCTTTAGGTGCCTTTTTGAAGTTCTTTGCTCACTCCCTCTACCCTCACAGTTGGGGAACCTAGTTAATGGCCACGTGGAAGGATGGGGATGTCAAGGGAAGGGGCTCCCGGCACACTTGTATTGGTGGTAATATGTGGGACACAACAGAGAGGATAGTGAGGAAGACTTGGATGGAGTGGATGGGGTACTGCTATTTACAGGTTTGTTTGTTTGTTTGTTTTTACTTTGTTTTTCAAAAACAAGCCAGAGGGAGATACAAACGTCCACACTAGAGGAATGGGGGCTTTTTGGAGAGCTTGTTGATGAGATCTTTTGTCCTGCCCTTAATAGCCCTTGGATCTTAGGACTTGGGGTTCTTAAGGATGCTTGTAAAGTTTGAGTCACACCCTGGGAGCTCTTACTTCTCTCTGCTGGTTACACTAGATTCCTTGGTGCTCTCTCCTGGCAGATGGATTGGAAATGTTCAGATTGCTTCCAGCTGAAACTTTGATCAGGCGGTTATTTAACATGAAACTCAACTAGGAGGAAGATGACTTCCTAAGTATGCAAACTGAGTTGTTTCTGTATGGATATTATAGACAGAGAACTTTCTGAGTCACCTGGGTTTCCTCGGAGATCGCTACTATGTCAGTGGAAGTTGCACTGTAACTTTTGAATCCTTTTATTTCTCAAAATAGCCCTGGTGTCTACTGTTGCCTCTTCCTTTCCCCCCTTCAATTTTTGAAAGCTGAAAAAGAACAGGTAGAGTGTGTAGGATGAGGGAGAGATGAGATGACTAAATCTGATTTCAGTTCTTGGTAATTGTGCCTTGTTGGTGACAGCATCTGGTTTGTGTGTTGGGCAGTCACTTTTAATGCTCTCTCTCTCTCTCTTTTTTTACAAGTAGCTTATGAGGCCAACAGAGATTTTACCCTGGATTACAGTTGTTTCACTTGGGGACGGTATTTTACCTGCAATGCATATTAAAGGATTTGTTCTTTGCAGTGGATTTAGGAGGAATTGGAGTCACTCGTGCTTTTGTATAATTTTAAATCCACTGGGGTATTTAGGTTATGCCAGATTGAGAAGAGGCAAAATTGATAATAATAGTAATAATAATATCTATGTGATTGCAGGCTACATAGGTGAAATGCACTGCACACACTGGTGAGGTCTTATCTTTGTTGAGTTTATTTACTATGATCTATAGCCACCAGTGTTTATTCTTAACCACAGTAGACTCACTATTTTCCAACCACTGACTCCAAAAGCATTGTCTCTTTCTAATGGTTAATGTCTCAGTGTCTAGGTCTCTGTTCCTCACATCCATGTTCTCTGAACTGTGGCTGAGGGTCCATTAGGGGTCTGGAGAGGATTTATGATGATTCAGTGACTGTACATTTTTTCCTTCTCAAGGGAAGGGGAGGTCTGGAACAGTGAAAAGGAAAAGAGAAGAAGAGAAAGACAGTATATTCACTTGTTCATGAGTTTGTTAATTCAGAGAATATTTATTGAGGACCTACTATGTCCCAGGCACTGTTCTCGGAGCTGGAGCTACTCCAGTGTGCAAAATGCACAAGCATCTTCACATGAAGTAGTGGAGGACGTGCAGAATTAAAAAGTAGAAGGAGGGGCACCCAGCTGGCTCAGTCGTTGAGCACCTGCCTTCGGCTCAGGTCATGATCCCAGGGTCCTGGGATTGAGCCCCACATCGGGCTCCCTGCTCGGCAGGAGAAAAAAAAAAGTAGAAGGGGTCCAGGGCTCCCTAGTCTAGGGGAATGCCTTGGTACAAATAGTGGGGTGAGCTGATGCAAATTACCTTCACTTTTGGACCTCACAGCATATTCTTTTGGCAGTACTTTTGAAGTTGCCTGCGGTTAATGACAAATCTCCAGCCACAAAGTTCTTAGCATGCATTTCCAGGCTACCATGCTGTTAATTGTGCCCTTCACCAGCTCCCAGGATGTAGTATCTATCACCCGATAGCAGTTTTTACTCTAGTGTCCTCTTGCATAACCTCAAGTTGCTATATAGCATATATTCTAATGCTCAGCATCATGTTCTGTTGCAATTCACTTGTAGCACACTCGGCCTCGTCACTGCCCCGAGGAAGGCAGTTTGGGCCAGAACATAAACTAGGTGACATAAAGGGAGGCTACAGGAGAGAAGGCTGCACATTGTGGGACACACTCAAGTCAGGAGAGTACATCCAGAGCACTTGGCTCACACTCATTGGCTGAGGGAATGTGAAATAATCAGAGCATGGTGAAAAATGTACATTAAGGAGACTCTGTAATTCATCATTACAGCTAAGGAAAAATATTTCAGGTATAATAGTAAGGTATAGTTTTACAGATGGTATTAAAGAGTGAATGCATCTAAACAAATGGGCAAAACAACCTCAGAAGTGGCAGGTGCTATGGAAGATTAAAAAAAATACAGTTGACCCTTGAACAACTAAGGAGTTAAGGGTACCGACCCCTATATAGTCAGGTATCCTCATATAACTTTTGATTTCCCCAGAACATAACTACTAATAGCCTACTGTCAGCCAAAAGCCTTACCAATAACATAAAGAGTTGATGAACACGTTTTGTCTGTTAGGTGTCTTATATAGTATAATAAAGTAAGCTAGAGAAAAGAAAATGTTATTAAGAAAATCATAAGGGAGAGAAAATACACTTCGGTACTGGTGTATTTATGTAAGAAAAAAATCTGTGTATACATGGACCTGCACAGTTTGAACTCTTGTTGTTCAAGGGTCAACTGTATTAAAAAAATGATGAGGAATAAGTATTTGTGGAAATAATTTTGTGTGGATCTAGTGTCTTTACTGCTATTCACATTTTAATCTAGAGCACTATCTGTTCACTCATCTTTTGGTTTTCATATGGAGTGAATCAGAGGGAGAGTGAGCCCCAAGAGCTAGGAGAGGCAGGCCAGTGCCAGGCACGTGGCGCCTTGTAGGCCAGGGGAAGAATTAAAGATGTGTTCTGGTGGTCCAAAAGGATTTTAGGCAGACAAGTGACGTGGTCTGATATGTGCTTTAAAAAGTTCACTCTGGGGGTACCTGGGTGGCTCCAGTCATTAGGCGTCTGCCTTCAGCTCAGGTCATGATCCCAGGGTCCTGGGATCGAGCCCTGCATCGGGCTCCCCACTTAGCAGGGAGCCTGCTTCTTCCCATCCCTCTGCCTGCTGCTCTCCCTGCGTGTGCTTGCTCGCTGTCTTATCAAATAAATGAATAAAATCTTAAAAAAAAAAAAGTTCACTCTGGGTACTATGTGGAGATGAGATTTTCAAAGGGTCAGTCCGATAGGGAAGCAGAGAGACCACCGAGGAGCTCCTCGTGGGGGTCCAGGCAAGAGATGCTGGTGGCTTGCAGCTGGGAGACGGGGAAGTGGAAAAAAGGTACAGATTTGGGGTGGGGAGGCTAGAAATTGCTGATGGGTTGGATGAGGAGGTGAGGGAAAGAGAGGGTCCAAGAACTTTTGAGTTTGCAGCCCTGAGAGACTTGGGATGTTGAGATGTCCTTTATAGAGACGAGAGTCACGGGGAGGAACGTGTTTGTGGGGAGGATGGGGGACAACCAGGAGTTCCTTTTGGGCTGTGTTCAGTTTGAGATGTCTATACTTAGTAGAAATTGGCCATATGAACTCTAATTTGCCCTAAGTCTAATTTTTTTAAAAGATTTTATTTATTTATTTGATAGAGACACGGCGAGAGAGGGAACACAAGCAGGGGGAGTGGGAGAGGGAGAAGCAAGCTCCCTGCTGAGCAGGGAGCCCAATGTGGGACTCGATCCCAGGACCTCGGGATCACGACCTGAGCTGAAGGCAGATGCTTAATGACTGAGCCACCCAGGCCCCCCACCCCCCAAGGCTAATTTTAATCTCAAACCCAAATAGAACTATTTTGGGTTTGCTCATAACATCAAGTGTTTGAGAAAATAATTTCTAATTGGATCTAGGAAGGTATATTTAAGTATTTGAGGGTCTTCATTGCCATTCAGTTTTTATTATCTAGAGAAAAGAAGACATTGCAAATATGAAACCCACCTTCAATGTGTGTGTGTGTGTGTGTGTGTGTATGTGTATGTGATTGGTGGGGTTATAAGAACTCAGTAAAGTATTAAAAGGCAAGGGGTGCCCTGGGTGACTCAGTCGGTTAAGCATCTGACTATTTCTGCTTGGGTCATGATCTCAGGGTCATGAGATCGAACCCCACATTAGCTCCATACTCAGCAGGGTGTCAGCTTGAGATTCTCTCTCCCCCCGACCCCCGCTTACGTGTGCACCCTCTCTCTCTAAAATACATAAAGAAATCTTTAAGCAAATATTAAAAGACAAATCTTGAATAGAATAAGTATGGTAAGTATCAGCAAAAGAACTCCTCAGGCCAGCAGTGGACATTTATTTAGAACGTAAGGGGAGTGTGGACCCGGGGGCCAAACCCCGACATCAATATTTAGCATATGTGTTACCTTGGGCCAGTTCCTTAATTGCTGTGGGCTTCCGTTTCCTCATCTGTTAAATGGAGAAAAGATGTTACCCTTCTCATTAGTTCAATGTAAGGATTACATGAGGATACTGGTCTATAAGTGGCTGAGAACAGTGCATAGCAAGATCTGGAGAACTGGAGGCTATTATTGGATCTTCAGTTTGTCCCTCTTAAATGGATCCTTTCTGGTCCATAAAGTTCTTGGTTTATTTTCTGAATGCTGTGGTTACGCTGAGACTCCATTAACATAATTATCCCAGAGTTCTTTGGCCAGGATATGAGGATTTGGTTTTCAAGGGATCATTTTAAAACTTGGAACCCAGCAAACATTTGCATCAACATGGCAAGTGACTTACTCCCCTCCTCCAGCCTCAGATCCTTGTGTCCCTTCCCTGCTCTATTTTTCTCCATAACCACCACCATCTGACACGCTCCATACTTTCCTCTGGTGCCTGCACGAGATGTAAGCTCCCTGAGGACAGAGAATAATTTGTCTGCCTTATTCACTGCTGTATCCCCAGTGTCTAGAACAGAGTCTGGTGTATAAAAAGGGTTCAATAGATACTATCGAATAACTGAGAGACTGAATGAATGACAGAGAAGAAGTTAAACCAGGGTTTACTTGTGTTTTGGCCAGTGTTGGCTACTGTTATTGTAATTCTTGGTTCTCTGCGTACTTTCATAGCCTTGTCCCTGAGTTCATAGGTCTACCATTTGCCCTGCCCTCGGCAAACATCAGTCTTTGTCTTCCGGGTCAGCAAGTCTGACTCATCTTGTACATGCCCACCCTGAGTTAGGGCCCACCACTGCCCACCTAATGTGGGCCTTTAGTGACCAAATATCCAGGACCTGCTTTTGACCTGATCTGCATTAATGACATGCTTGAGAATGCAGTGTTTAGCCTCTGGCCATGATTCTCCAGGGTTTTGGGGCTACTTGGCTCATTTAGAAAAGTCGGAGGGGGTACATATATTAACTTTTAAAACCACACTGAATTAAAATGAATGCTTTCTGAGTACTCTGCAAATTTTAGAGGCAGTTGGTGATACGAGGGTTGAAAAATCACGGCTCTGGGTTTTATGTTCTTGCCCACGTGTACTTAGAAAGTATTCACACATCTTGCTGTCTGGCTTGCCAGATTGTTATGGGCCTGCACACTCAAATCCTTTAGGGACACTGGATTACTTCACAGACAGTGATAATAAAGGGGTGGTTGCCTAGGTTACAAAACAGCATGTAATGTGATTTATTCACTTATGGTTCACCTGCCTGAGTTAACCACTCCCTATGGGATGTGCTCTTCCCCTCCCTTTTTAAAATGTATGCGTATTTGAGGAGATTTATGCCAAATGGTTATCATGGTTTTCCTTTGTTGGTGGGATGGTGGGTGATATTATTTCTCCTCTTTTCTTTTTTCCATTTTTTTTTTTCCCTGAGGTGAACTTGCATCCATTCTGCAGTCTGAAAATTTTAGAGGAAAAAAAAGTTTTTCATGTATCTCTGAATATCTAGTTTTTGAGAGTAAATTTGAAGTCTAACATACATTCAGAAGAGTACACAACTCATAAGTGTACCTAGTTCAATGGATTTTCATAAATGGAACATACCCAGATCAAGAACCAGCAGCCAGCCCCCTCCCCCATCCCTCATGGCCATTTTCCCCGTAGGGCCTCCACTGTTGACTTCTAGCACCTTGCATGAGCTAGGCCTCTTTTTGAATTTCATATTGTATGTGTGATCTTTTGTGCCAGGCATCTTGCTCTTAACATTATGTTTGTGAGCCCCATCCATGTCGCTGTGTATAATTGTAGTCTGTGTCCACCACTGTTTGGAATTCTACTGTGTGGGTATACTAAACACACTGGCATTTATCACAGATTGACGTTTTGAGCTCTTCCCAGGTTTTCCTTGCGAATAGTGCTGGCATGTGTTTTAGAGAATGTATATATGCATTTCAATGGATGTATACCTAGGAGTGAGATCTTGGGTGGCAGTGTTGGCAAATGTCCAGCTTATTAGAGGCCGCCAGAGAGTTTTACAAAGTGATTGTGTCTGTTAATACTCCCACCAGAAGTGCATGAGGGTTCTAGGGCGTTCCACATCCTCATCTACACTTGATAGTGTCTGTTCTTGTTTTAGGCAGTCTGATGGGTGTATGGTGGCATCTGATTATGGTTTTAATTCCTTGATGACTAATGAAGTTTAGCATCTCTTTGTATGCCTGCTGGATTTCACATTTTGTTAGGTGCTATTTAAGTCCTTGACCATTTATATACTGGGGTATCTGCCTTTTTCATATTGACTTGGGAAAGTTCTTTATATATTCTGGATATGAGTTTGTTGATGGGAATATGTACACAGGCACATGGGCACTGCATACATAGAGCAGATATCTTCACTTGTGGTTTGCCATGTCATCTCTTTCACCAGTGCCTTGATAAACACAAATTTTAAATTTTAATATAGTCACATTTAAAATTTTTTTCCTGGGGTGTTTGGATGGCTCAGTTGGTTAAGTGGCTGCCTTAGGCTCAGGTCATGATCCTGAGCCCTGCGTCGGGCTCCCTGCTCAGCGAGAAGTCTGCTTCTCCCTCCCCCCTCTGCTCCTCCCCCCTGCCCAAGTTCCCTCTCTTTCTCTCTCTCAAATAAATAAATAAAATCTTTGAAAAAAATAAATTTTATTCCTTTATGATTAGTTCCTTTTGAGTCCCATTTAGGAAATCTTTGCCTACTCCTCTACAGTCATGAGGCTGTTCTCTGATGTATTCTTTCAAGAAGAAAAAAAAACTTTTATTAATTTGAACATTTCTTAAAAGTTTGAATTGATACTGGAAGGATGTGGAAGCTGGCAGAAACAATACTGGATTTAAGGCTCCCAGTCTGTATTAGTTTCGTTTGGCTGTTATAACAAATGACAACAAACTTGGAGGCTCCCAACAGCAGCCGTGTATTTTCTCATGGTTCTGGAGTCCAGAAGTCTGAAGTTAGTTTCACTGGGCCAAAATCAAGGTCTTGGTAGGCTCACGGTTTCGCCAGATACTCTAAGGGAAAATTAATTTCTTGCTTCCTCCAGCTTCTGGTGGCTGACGGCATTCCTTGGCTCATAAGGCGTCACTCCAGGTTCTGCCTCTGTCTTCACATTGCCCTCTCCTCTGTGTGCGTCCAGTCTCCCTCTTCCTCCCTCTTGGAAGGACTCCTGTGATTGCGTTGAGGGCCCACCCAGATCATCCAGGATAATTGCCCCATCTTAAAATCCTTCATTGAATCCTATCGGCTGTATGCGCTGTCTGGTAACATTCGCAGGTTCTGGGGATTAGGACGTGGACGTTGTCGGGGTGGGTAGGGTATGGCACACACAGCCTAATTCTAAGGTGGTTCTGAAGCTCTCTTGTCTCCCTTCCCTATCCACCTTTCCCACCCTTCTCTGGTTGCCATGGTGACAGCCTTCTCTGTCATGAAAGGGTTGCTGTCATGACCGTAAGTGGGTTGGTCATGAAGGGTTGGTGGATGCATTCATCTCTGTCTACTAGACAGACCCCTTGGGCAAATGCAAGGTAGGCATTATTGGGAGGAAAACTCTAATGCCGGGCAGCAAACCTCATTTGCTTTCATGGGCAAATCAGACTTTCTTTGGGCTTTCTGTAAATACCATTGAACAGCACTTTGGTAGTAAGCAGTATACGTGTAATAATCCGTGTTTTCCATTTTGTCATCCGAATGACTCATTAGCCTGAGGACTTGTTTTTTCTTAAAGGTATAATTAAATACAATAAAATGCACAGGTCTCAGGTGTTCTGTTTGATGAATTTTGGCAATTGTTTGCACCATGTAACCGCTGCTTCAGAAAAGTGCAGAACAGTCTCTGAGTCCCCCCTCCCCTCAATTTCTCTGTGCTCCTTGACAGTCAGTTCTCCTTCCCCTGCAATCTGTTTCTGATTTTTATCACCATGAATTAATTTTGTCTGTTCTTGGGTTTCATATAGATGCATCCATATTGGATATTCTTTTTGGAGTCTGGTTTATTTCGGTCAGCCTGATGTTCTGAGATTTATCCATGATGCTGCGTCTGTCAGTAGATTATAATTTTGTTGTTGTTGTTGAGTAATATTATATTCTGTGGGTATGCTGTAGTTTATCCATTCACTCATAGGTGGACATTTGGGTTGTTTCCGGTTTTTGGCTATTATCAATAAAACTGCTGTTTGTGTATAAGTCTTTGTGTGGGTGCGTGCTTTTATCTCTCTTGGGTAAATTTCCTAGGGATGGGAATTGCAGGATCATAGGCTAGGGGCATGGGGAGACTCCCAAAGTGTTTTCCAGAGTGGCTGAACCATCTCCCACTCCACCAGCCCTGTATGAATGAATTGGTTGCTCCCCATCCCGGCCAACTTCTGAGAGGGCCAGTCTGTAGGAGCACAGGGTGATGAAGTGGTTAGACGACCTTGCCATTCCAGCTTAGCTTCTTTTTTTGCGAAGTGACCTTGGGCAAGTCACTTAACTCTTTGGGCCCTGGTTTGTTCATTTGTACAATGATAGTGACCTTGTAGTGTCTTTGTGAGGCTGCCACGGGTGGCAGGTCTAGCGCAGTGGGTGGCGCTCAGTCAGTCCGCAGCAGAAGTTCGTCTCCTGGGAGTCTTATATTTTATACCAATGGGTAACTTTGTGGAACCGCGGGGATGAGTTCGTTCGTGGTCGCTTTAGACCCCACCTTAGCAAATAGGCAGATATTTCTGAGCCTTTTCTCCTCTGCGCGGGGACCTAGGTGACAAATTATTTGATTTGCCTCGCGGATGACTATCTCCATTTGCTGCTGAGCCTGGGGTTCCTCAGAGTCTGCTCTAGTGGACGGTTGTTTGAAAACCCTGGGAAAAAGAAGAGATGTAGCCTTTGTGTCCCAAAAGGAGGTTTGAAATGATTGTGCTGGAAATGTGGGAGGCTTTCTGCGGCTCTGCCTGGCTCCTGCCTGATGTGATCTGGGGCCAGGCCAAGACAGAATTAAAAAGAAAACCATCCAGAATGTGATTTTTGATAACCCAGACTGGATCGAATATGGTCACAGCCCAGAAAGAAAGTGCTTTATTTGTGCCTTGTATAATGACATCAATAATTATGATAAAATTAGGAAACATTATACACAGTCCTGTGGCAAGCCTATTCTTTGAAGGTCAAAGAAGGCATTTGAGCCACGAATAACTTTTTCATGTTTTGTTGTAGTTTTCAGAGGGCTGTTTATGTTTTTATGTGGTTTGGTCCCTTTCTGTAAATATTTTGACGAAAATGTAACAAGTTGAAAGGCCACCACCATCAGTTTTTAGTGACTCTTTTCCAGGACGTGTTAAGCGTTTATCTGCAAGGCCAGTTGTGGGATCGAGGAGGAGTATGGGATGGGACCGCCGAGGAAGCAGTGGGATTCACGAAGTTCTCCCCTGTGTGGGTCGACCTGGGGTTCTGCCCGAGCCCCTTGTTCGGGTGGAGTCAGATGGGTTTGGTGACGGAGACAGATGACCCTCAGCTGGTCTGCAATGGTCAGTCCGTCCGAGGCATGGTTCGTCCGAGGCTGCCACGGTTTTCCCGGGCCTTCTGGTTGTGAAGTAGAATCTGGACCGAATTGGGAAACTTTCCAAGTCCTGAGTAGGCAGGCAGTATCAGCCCCCAGATACACTCCTCTTTGCTTGTAATTAGGCCTGTTGAAATGTTCATACCCCACATATTTGTGGGGCACCTTTCGTGTGTCTGCCAAATGCCAGGCGAGACGCTGAGGACGCAGGAACAAGAAGCACAGGCCGTATCTTGAGGAGTTGACAGCCTAAAACAGGGGTGGGCAAACTCTTCCTTAGAGGGCCTGGTAGTCAGTAGTTCAGGCTTTGTGGGCTATCCAGTCTCCGCAACGCTCGTGTGGCAAACAAGCGGGTGCGTCTGTGTTCCAACAAAACTTTGTTTACAAAAACAGTTGGTGGGCTGGATTTAGCCTGTGGGACGGAGTTTGACCATCCCTGCTCTAAAATGACACCCAGGCCCTTTAATCAAGTAGTGGAGGCGACCTAGAGTGGTGGCTGAGTACGGGTTCTGTGGTCCGAAAGCCTGGGTCTTGAATCCTGCCTCGGCTTCTTACTACCTGCTTGACTTTGGACAAGCTGGAACAACCTCTCTGTGCCTCCGTTTCTTTATTTGTGAAATGGGGGTGACATAGCGTCCATGTCCTAGGGTCGTTGGGATGGACTGAGAAGCTGCATGTGCAGGGCTGAGGACAGCGACTGGCACTCATTAGATGGAAGCCGCCCTTACTGTACAGCTGGTGGATCTCCCATAAGGGAAGCACCTGGCAGTGGGAGCATCAGCTCTTTCTGGGGATGGAGGGGAGAGAGGGGCAGGGGAGCAAGACTAGAATGTTGAGAGGGGCTCATCACGCAGACAGGAGCCGGGGGAAGGTTTCCCGGGGAGGAGGCTTTGTGAGGACAATGGTTTGGAAGCAGGAAAGAGGAGATAGGTTTGTTGTAGCTGCAGTGCAGGTTGTATGTGGGGTGCGGCCAGATGCAAGGCTGTAAAAGGCTACTGCGTGCTGAGACCACAGATCATAAGCTGTCAGTGTTACTGGAAAGGGAAGGAATACATCTGTGGGTCCAGGAAGCATCATATTTTACATCTGTTATCCAGTTGAGTCCTTACAGTGAGCTGGGGGTATTGCAGATCTGTCCATTCTCTCCTTCTTCTATAGTCACAGAACCCCAGGTTCTGGAATACATACGTGGCGGTTAGACTTCCGGCAGCCATCTTGAGGCTTGAGGTGACTGAGATGAAGGCCGTCAAGACGGAAGAGACTTGGCCTCTGATGATTCTGTTGATCAGAGCCCTCTCAAACCTTGGGCTGCCAACCTCTGGAATTTTCCATGATAGGAAGAATAAGCGTTTTTTAAAAGCCACTGTTCACAGCCAGATCTAACCCTAACTGACGCAGATCGAATCTCTATTCTCCCGAGGAAAAAACTGAGGCATACGATGACATAAGTTGCCCAGTCGGTACGTTGTGGAGCCACAATGTGTCTGACTCCAAAGTACATCTTCTTTCCACCACTCTGGAAAGAACTTGGGAGATCTTCAACCCCCTCATTTCATCGATGAGATCACGGAGGGCTTTGCCTGAGGGTAGACCTGTACCAGCTCATTTCACCGCAAGATAATCATTATTCTGTTTTATCCCTCACTCTCGCTCTCCTGCTGTGGCCTTCCCAAAGAAGGGGCCTCGTGTTTTAATTAGTGGTTTTGTTTCCCTCCCGTGGGCAGAATCTCTTTCTGTGAGTAGTTGATGTCTGGTGGTCTTTTTCCTTGGTCAGAAAGCATCCCTACTTCAGGGCTGTGTTTAGAGCCTTCATAGTCCTCCTTAGTAATGACTTTGCTTATCCCTCCTGTCCTTTCTTTACCTGGGCTTTTAGGGCTGATGGAGGGGGCTCCTTGGCCCTTTGACTTTGTCTAAGAACTGGCAGATGAATCTTGATTTACACAGAAGCCTCCCAGTTCATTAAGCTCAGAATGCAGACTTTGGCCGACAGGGGTCACATGTTTTGAACCTACTTTGCTTTTCAGATTCCTGTGTATCTGAGTCCCACCCTATTACTAATACCTTAAAAATAGGCCTCCCGACCCCCTTGGGTAACCACACAGCACAGAACTTTTCTGTGTGCATTTTCCAGCTGACTCATTCAGTGGATCAGTCCCTAGAAAGTTGAACAGGGCAAAAGCCAGTTTGTGCTTGTAAGCACTGTTGAGAGAGCCCTGTTGCATGTTTATGATACAGCAGTTCACATTTACGTCGCTCTTTGGACTAGAAAAATTCTTCGTGGTAATTTTTGTTAGCCTGGCTGTTGTGCGCCGTTTGCTTTTTTATAAGTCTGCCATTGCTACCTTGGCCCAAAGTGTGTTTTAACACTCTTGGAGTCACTTAGTTAATTCAGAGTTTCCTGTAACTGAGGTTTTTCTGTCAAATATCCATTTTCACGATTCCTTCAGAGTCCGCTGCAACTCAGGAAAATAGTGTGAAATAATGGCCCACAGTGGGGCCAGACACCGGCTCCACAGTGTTTCCTCACGCTAGAATAAGAAGATAGGCCATTTTTATGGAGTAGACATAAAGATACTTCAGAAAATTTTCGTTTTAAAGAAAGAGGACCCAACTTGTGTCCATGAAATCAAGTTTAAGTCTGGATAGTGTTTTTTGAACAAAAGCAAAGCGTGACCTCGCTTGGAGGAGGCCAAGTTGTAGTTATTCGGGTCATGGAATTGTCTGAATTTCTGTTTATCTAAACACTTGCTTCCTTTTCCTTTCCAGCATTGGAGCACTTATTGGTATTTTTAGTGTTTTTGTTTTGTTTTGTTTTGTTTGTTTCCGTCTTCATTTTTGCTTTGTTTATGAGTTTGAAACTATAAATTCCCTTCATGACATACAAAACGTACATTTGGTTAACAATTAAATATAACTCATGATCTGATATTTTCTTTTCCTACAAATGATATTATTATGACAATTGGAAAATTTGTATAAGGTCTGTAGGTAATAGTACTATATCCTTGTAAATTACTTGATTTTAGTATTTGTTCACTGAGGTTTTTAAGGGTAAAGGGGCATTATGTTGGCAACTTACTCTCAAGAAACGTGCGTGTGTGTGTGTGTGTGTATAAAGAAAATGATAAAACAACTGTGGTAAGATGCTAATACTTCTTTTTTTATTTTTTTATTTTTTTATTTTTTTTTAAAGATTTTATTTATTTATTCTTGAGAGACAGAGGAGAGAGAGAGAGAGAGGGAGAGAGAGAGAGAGAGAGGGAGAGAGAGAAGCAGAGGGAGAAGCAGGCTCCCAAGGAGCAGGGAGCCCGATGCGGGACTCGATCCCAGGACCCTGGGATCATGACCTGAGCCGAAGGCAGACGCTTAACCATCTGAGCCACCCAGGCGCCCGATGCTAATACTTCTTTAGCGATAAATAATTCTTTGAACTATTCTTGTAACTTTTCTATAAATTTGAAATTATATTAAAAAGTTAACAAAAATTCTTTTGGTCTATTTAAAAAAAGGGCTCTGGGACATGAAGTACATACTTCCTGGCTGAATGTAGCATATATCTAATGATTAATAGAGCTAATGAATCCAGTCTGCCTTAATGCTGGTCTTCTAAAGTGGCCATTGGGGCATCCACTCTGTAAGGCTTATTCCAGACCAGTTTAGCAGATGCTCCAGGTATGTAAAAATGCTTAGACTGTTCGGTATGATGCAGTTGATTGAATTTGTTGGTGGTTGTGAGCAGGGGGTCCACTGAACTAGGTGAAGCTGGCGTATTTGCAGCTTTTACCAAAAGACCATGAAACCAAAGGCATGGGAGATTTCGTGTTTTGATTCCTTCCCTGTTTCGTTTTATCCAATCTGAATGTCACCCAGTTTTGTCATCTGTAAACCTGGCCAAGTGGGAAACATATTGCTTGTTCCTCATTATTCCAAGATAGGAAAATGAGAATGAATTATCATTTATATGCATTTTTAAACCTACAACCCTATTATGTAATTCTGTTATCTAAAATTGTGGTGACGCTTGTTTTAAAATTGCCTGTAAAGCATTGGTTGAATAAAGAGGACACTGTGTCTTGGGAATTTTTGTGCGGTGATGGGCTGGTACACAGAGCAGCCTCTGTGTACCCTTGGTGGCCCCACAGCTGAAGTCTTTGGGACTGGAAGTCAGTTCAAGTATTTCCTCAGGGTCAAGCTGGCAGACGCTTGTAGTTGAACCATAATTCAGTTGCCTCATGGAGTCTAAGGTTCAGGGGGTGTTCTGATGGAGGAGGTCTGCCTGGTCGGTGTTCTCACCATTTATGAGGCATTTTGCTCTCTCTTTTTAAAAAATCAGGGTCCCCTATGTCACTTCTCTGTGCTCTGGTAGATCAGATGGGTGCTCTCCATGGAGCCCCAGCAGTGTGAGCTTTCCCACTGACCAGGCGGGGTGGTAGCGATGTGTTCCTGGGAGGCACTGCAGATGGGCTGCTCAGAAAGGACCAGATGTTCTTTTCTTGTTACATAGTCACAGCAGTGGCAAGAACTTATAACCCTGACCCTGATAACCTTTTCATTATAGCCTCTCTGAATTGCAATAAGAGAAAGCAAAGAGCAAAACAAGGAAAATGCGGGCTTTCAGAGGGTGGGGAAGGCCATCCCATTTGCCAAGCTGATGGGGTTTTATTCCCACTTCCATTCCTGGTTGGGCTAACACAGCTATCCACTACCTGCTGAGACAGTATGCTGAGGACAGCAAAGGAGTCTTGCTGTCATCAGTGAGCAGAGATGGAAGGAGCCACCACTTACTTGGACACATTACTTAACCTCTCCACGCCTTAGTTTCTTCGCTTGTAAAATTAGGGTGTGGAGAATGCCTACCTTGTAGGGTTGCTGTGAGGGTTAAGTTAAATGGGTTAATATTTGTAAAGTGCAAGGGTCAGGGTGTGGCACATAGTAAGCACTGGGCAAATTTTAAGAAATGAAATAAAAATGGAGCAGCATGAGCTCTCTGCTTTCCTAGCCAGAGCTGGAAAGAGTTTTCTTGCCCTGGCTTTGGATGTACACGGTTAATTTGATTTGTCTTCCATCATCTCACGGAGCACGTTATTTATGCCATGGAAGCACAGCTTTACCTCTTCATGATGTGTGTCGCGAAATGTGTTTTCATTAAAAAAATAGGTATTTTCTCCCATTTCATAGGCTGCCTTTCCGTTGTGTTGATCGTGTCCTTTGATGCACAAGACTTTTAAAATTTGGTGTAGTCCCATTCATCTATTTTTGCTTTTGTTGCCTGTGCTTCTGGTGTGATATCCAAGAAATCACTGCCAAGTCCGAGGTCAGGAAGTTTTCTCCTGGGTGTGTTACCATGTTACGTCTTAGTCCATTTTTGTACATGGTGTAAGTTAAGGACCCACCTTCATTCTTTTGCATGTGGACATCCAGTTTTCTCAACACCATCTGTCCTTTTCCTGTTAGGTGTTTTTGGCATTCTTGTCAAAGATCATTTGACCATCCATCTGACCATATAACACATGGGCTCTCTATTCTGTTTCGTTGGTCTACTTGTCTGTCTTTATGCCAGCCCCGTGCTGTTTTACTGTAGCTTTGTTTTGAAAAAGAAATATATATTTTTTTAGATTTTATTTATTTGAGAGAGAGAGAAAGAGAGCACAAGCAGAGGGAGCAGGAGAGGGAGAAACAGGCTGGGAGTTTCCCTCCCTCAGAGGGAGCCTGATGCGGGCTTGATTCCAGGACCCTGACTGAGCTCATGACCTGACCCACAGGCAGATGCTTAACTGCTTCACTGACTGAGCCACCCAGGCACCCCTTGAATATGTTTTGGGAATTCAGGATGTGTGAGTCCTTCAACTTTGCTCTTCTTTTTCAAAATTGTTTTGGCTATTCGGGGTCCCTTGGGATTCCATGTGAATTTGGGATGAATTTTTCTATTTCTGCAAAAAAATGCCGTTGGGAATAGGGATTGAATCTATAGATCACTTTGGGAAGTGAGGACATCTTAACAATATTAAGTTTTCTGATCCAAAGACACTTGGGATGGCTTCCCACTTCTTGTTTTCTTCAATTTCTTTCAGAAATTGTAGTTTTTAGTGTACAAGTCTTTTGCTTCTTTGGTTAAGTTTATTTCTAAGTATTTTATTCTTTTTGACACTATTATAAATGGAATTGTTTTCTTTTTAAGAATATTATTTAAGTATATGTGATATACAATGTTATATTAGTTTTAGGTGCACAACATAGTGATTCAATAATTCTATACATTATACAGAGCTCACCACAGTAAGTGTAGTCACCATCTGTCACCATACAATGTTATTACAGTATTATTGAGTATATTCCTTATGCTCTACTTTTCATCCCCATGACTTATTTATTGGGAGCTTGTACCTCCTAATCCCCATCATCTATTTCATGCACCCCCCCTGCCCACCTCCCCTCTGGCAACCATAGTTTGTTCTCTCTATATATGAGTTTCTATTCTTTTTGTTTGTTCATTTGTTTTGTTTTTTTTAGATTCCACATATAAATGAAGTCATATGATATTTGTCTTTGTCTGATTTACTTCCCTTAGCATAATACCCTCTAGAACCATCTGTGTTGTTGCAAATGGGAAAATCTCCTTTTTTATGGTTGAGTAATATTCCAGTGTGTGTGTGTTTGTGTGTGTGTGTGTATGTGTGTGTGTACACCAGATCTTCTTTGTCCATCCTTCTATTGATGGATAGTTAGTTTGCTTCCATATCAAATAATGCTGCAATAAACGTAGGGGTGCATATATCTTTCCAAATTAGTGGTTTTGGTTTTTTGGTAAATACCCAATAGAACTACTGGATCGTATAGTGTCTCTATTTTTAGTTTTTTAGGAAACTTCTATACTGTTTTCCACAGTGATTGCATCAGTATAAAAATTCTCACCAACAGTGCATGAGGGTTCCCTTTTGTCTACATCCTCTCCAACACTTGTTATTTCTTGTCTTTTTGATACTAGCCATTTTGACTGGTTTGAGGTGACATTTCCTTGTGGTTTTGATTTGCATTTCCCTGATGATAAGTGATATTGAGCATCTTTTCATGTGTCTGTTGGCCATCTGTATGTCTTCTGCCTGTTTTTGGATCAAATTATTTGGGGGTTTTTTGGTGTCGAGTTATATAAGTTCGTTATGTATTTTGGATATTAACCCCTTATCAGATACATCATTTGTAAATATCTTCCATTCGCTGGTTGCTTTTTTGTCTTGTTGATGGTGCCGTTTGCTGTACAAAAGCTTTTTATTTTAATATAGTCCCTATAGTTTATTTTTGCTTTTGTTTCTCTTGCCTGAGGAGACATATCCATAAATATGTTGCTAAGGCTGATGTCCAAGAGAATACTGCCTATGTTTTGGAATTGTTTTCTTAATTTCTTTTTGCAATTGTTTGTTTCTAGTGTATAGAAACAAAACTGATTTTTGTGTGTTGATTTTGTATCCTGCAACTTTGCTAAATTCATTTACTGGTTCTAACAAAGGTTTTTGTGTGGAATATTTAGGGGTTTCTATACATATGATCATGTCATTTGCAAACAGATAATTGTACTTCTCCCTTTCAATGTGGACGTCTTTTATTTTGTTTTCCAGTGTGATTGCTCTGGCTAGGACTTCTTTTTTTTTAAATTTTTTATTGTTATGTTAATCACCATACATTACATCATTAGTTTTTGATGTAGTGTTCCGTGATTCATTGTTTGTGCATAACACCCAGTGCTCCACGCAGAATGTGCCCTCTTTAATACCCATCCCCAGGCTAACCCATCCCCCCACCCCCCTCCCCTCTAGAACCCTCAGTTTGATTTTTCAGAGTCCATCGTCTCTCATGGTTCGTCTCCCCCTCCGACTTACTCCCCTTCATTCTTTCCCTCCTGCTATCTTCTTCTTTTTCTTTTTTCTTAACATATGTTGCATTATTTGTTTCAGAAGTACAGATCTGTGATTCAACAGTCTTGCACAATTCACAGCGCTCACCATAGCACATACCCTACCCAATGTCTATCACCCAGCCACCCCATCCCTCCCACCCCCCACCACTCCAGCAACACTCAGTTTGTTTCCTGAGATTAAGAATTCCTCATATCAGGGAGGTCATATGATACCTGTCTTTCTCTGATTGACTTATTTCACTCAGCATAACACCCTCCAGTTCCATCCACGTCGTTGCAAATGGCAAG
>NW_027397063.1:136516943-136525298 GCF_003265705.2 Callorhinus ursinus | reverse complement strand
TTTTCAACTGTTTGAGGAACCTCCATACTGTTTTCCAGAGTGGCTGCACCAGCTTGCATTCCCACCAACAGTGTAGGAGGGTTCCCCTTTCTCCGCATCCCCACCAACATCTGTCGTTTCCTGACTTGTTAATTTTAGCCATTCTGACTTATAATTCATTCTTAATCCCTGCAAAATAGCAATACCCAGAAGACTACGTATGGGAAGAAATTAGGCCAGGGCTAATGTCAGTCAGGTAATTGGCTGTTCAAGAGGCACACCTTCCTTTAGCTCTACGTCAACGATGTGGTCCCCAGGGTTTCAGGCCAGCGTGAGAGTTACTGCACCCTTGCCCAGGGCCACAGAGGCTAGACCAGAACAGAATCCTAATTTTTTCCTTCTTCCTGTTTGGAGCACATGCAACAAACCAATAAACAAATCTTTAGTCTCATTCTATACAATGTGACTCTTAAGATGTTTTTTTTCTGAACAGGAATTTCCAAATATGTGTATCCAAGAATGGAAAAGATTCTTTTTCACAACAGTATTATCATTGCTGAAAATATTTTGAAGCTCTTTTTTTGGAATTGCCTTCTGAATAAGTTACAAGCCGTGGTGGAAAAGAAGTCTGCCTGCTTCGTAGTCTTACCTCATTTTTGACTAAAAATGGTATTAGCCAGCATGACTCCCCGCCTTGGCCTCTGCCCGTGGCTCTGAGTTGATTTTGGCTGTTTCCAGATCTTATAACCATGCTCAGAGGAAATGGATTTGTCTCAAATGAGCTAAAGATTGTGGGTCATGACCATCAGCCAGGAGCCTCTGAGGGTATTTCTTTGGAGGGAACAAAAATAATTATTTCTCTGTATAAGTTGTGATAGTAAAAAAAAACCAATAAAATAAAAACAAAACAAAGTGTGCCTTCATACATCATTGGGCTGTCCCCAGACTGCCATGCCAACATGGCTTTTGAATGAGATCATCCTGACAGGGATGGCCTCCAAAATTGACCTGTTTTATTCCAAATCCAGGGTCTAATGCAAAGGTTTTTGAAAGGCTTTCATTTACATGTGCTCTCTTGTCCCTGTTACCTGAACATTTGAAAGGCTGTTCTAGGTTTGCTTTCCTGAGAGATTGTGCATATATTGATAGAAGTCGATGGACTGTGATACCCTTATTGTCCTCCCGTGTCCTCCCTCTGACGTGGAAAGGGGGAAGCTCATGTCTGAGCTAGGGAGTTTTATTGTCTGGCAGGCCATTGTGTAGGCTCATAACAGTAGGTAGGATCAGAGCTGCTTAGAAGGCCTTGTGCTGGTTAGGATCTTAGTTGCAGGCAGAAGATTCCTTTGAAGCAACCTACGCAGCAGGGGGTTCGCTGGAGTTTGACTGTTATTTCTGGGAAAACAAAGCTTCAACGCTACATGTTCCGCAACAACACAGACCGTCTCCAACCAATTCCCCACCATAACATGGTTCTAGCTGACTTCTGCCCCAGTACCTGTGACACACTAAGGCAGAACATGAAGCTGCATGCCACGGCTATTCCAAGGAATCATGCACCCAGCCTGTGGTTGCTACCGCCTGTGGTTGCCTTTCCTATCTTGCATGTGCGTGTGTGCTTGAAGAATCTAGCTGCAAGGGAGTCCGTGTTAGCTTTCTAGCCCTTTAGACCAGGGAGGTGGTGGGCTGGAACGCTGCTGGATGGTGCTGAATGAGCCCCTTTGGCATATTTGTGACCAAGGTGTGCACACAGAGGTGATGGCAAAACCCCGGGTGGGGACATTCTTGCAGTGATCAGAGCAGAGGGCAGAGGACTGAGTTTAGGAGACTCGTGAAGGCTGTTGGGAGAGGTAAGTGGCCGGGATTCAGTATAGTGGTCAGCACTGTTACTGGACGGTGGTTGCCCACTGTGTGACGGGTGGCATGCTGGGTTGAAGTGGCCACTGTGCCGTGCCCATACCCTCGGCATGGTCCTCGGTAAGATGCAAGAAGTGCTGGGCTCATGATGCTTTGCAACATTGGAGTTTTGAGGCGGAAGATCCCTTTCAAATCCCAGCCTGTGTGACCACCGTAAGTTATTATACTATTCTGGGTTTCAGTCTGTTTATCTATAAAATGGGGATGTGCCTACCTTGTAGGGAGATTGGGATGGTAAAATCAGATAGCATGTGACTGTTTACCATGTGCCTCTGATATGGAGTAGTTGTCCCCCAAATTACTACTGTTATGTTCAACTTTGCCATCTCTCTCTTTCCCCCTTTGTCCGAGCAACTCTCAGCTGCCTTACACCCCAGTGGATACGGTAGCTTCTAGGCTTTTTCTTAACAGTTAGCTTACCTTTCCCACCCCCTGTGTGCCTCATTTTCCCTGCTGTGTCTTGAACGTTTTATCATGAGAAATTTCAAACATACAGGAAAGTGGGGAGAATTGGACAGTGACCACCCCATGTCTGTCACCTGGACTCTACAATTAATATTCTTTTCTACTTGCTTTATCACATATTTTTCCATCTGTGCATCCATCAGCCCATTTTATTTCTTTATACATTTTACGGTAAACTGTCAGCATCGGTACACTTCCTCATAAATATTTTAGCATGCCTCTTGGTAACAAATACCATTACGTTATTTGCAGTTTTTTTTCTCTTGATGTAAAATTTCACAATGAAATGCAAAAATCATAAATGTGCACTTGCTGACCTTTGACAACTGCATATACCTGTCACCCAAATGCCTATCAAGGTATAGAGCATTGCACCTCCCCGGAAAGTTCCCTAGTGCCCCTGCCCTGCCCAACACAGGCAACCACCGTCCTGATTTTTTCCCCACTATAGATGGGTTTTGCCTGTCCTAGCACGTTCTCACATGTTCTAACATGTTCTAGCATGCCATGTAAGTGGAATCACACAGCTTGTGCTCATAGTGTCTGGCTTCTTCTCCTCAGCGTAGCATTTTGAGATTCATCCATGTGATCATGTCTTATCAGTCAAACAACTCTTTTTATTGCTGAGATGGCTAGCTTTAAAATTGTGCCCAGTGGCCGTGAAGAAGGCAGACCCACTTGCCTTCCTCATGGAGTTTGGACATTGTTTCTTCTTTATCCTTTCCCACCTAATGTTATCAATGCACAAAGGCTCTTTGTAGACACTCAGAGTGAAGGGGCTTCGAGACGATTTAATTCAGTTCCCTTCCCAGTCTTCTCATTTTGGCCAGGGCAGCCATACCTTCTGACCGCTGTCTCTTCCCTCTCGGGACTCGCGTTACTGGGAATTTATGTGCATGAGAAGTGAGAGGGCCAGTGCACAGGCACCTGAGACATTTAAGTATTTTAGGGCTAAAGGGAGGGTGAATTCAGCCCTGTTCTAGTGGTTTTTGTTGTTGGCTTTTTGTTGTGCTGAGTTCATGCTAGAAATATAGGTAGGACCTGTTGGCTGGAACAGCTGGAGTTGGAAACAGCTCCTCTTTTCCTTTTTTGTTAATGAATTGGGACTCTGAAGCTGCTCAATTCTCTGATGTTTGAAAAAGGAGTCTTTCTTTTGCCTTTTCTCAATTCTTCCCTCCCTCCCTTGCCTCCTCCCCTGTCTCTGTCCCTGTCTCTTTCATACACCCCATTGAACATATTTATGTATAGGGACTTGTCTGAAAGCTTAAGGTAGATCTTTTGTGAAAGTGAATGACATGCTTGAGGAAGAGGGTTAAGAGAGTGACCACTGCTTGCTCATGGGGAGGCAGTGACCACTCCACGGGAATCAGCTCTTAAATAATAGATTGGGTGGCAGCCAAGAGTCTACACAGCAAGAATCTGTAGGTGCTAAGTTCCTTCCTTGTTTCTATCCTGTGCAGAGCTTCTGGAACATGCCTATACGTTAGAAGGATTGGGGAGATATTGCAAAAACACCACTATCAGGTGCCATGCTGGACCAGTTGAACCAGAATGTGGGCCCCTACCCCCAGGCAGTTCTTAAGTGCAGCCACAGTTTAAAATCACTGCTAGAGTGTCTTCAGGACCCATCTTCACACACAGTATCACCATAAATGCTAATAACCATTCAAGGCAGGCAGGTTCTAGTACCATCTTATTTTAGCCAAGCAAACTGATGTTGAAGTGGACACGCTCATGTGGGCCCATCTGATCACAAATGCTACATTCTTCCCATTATTCTGTGTTCCCTCTGACCCTTTTACGTGAATGGATTTCACACAGTGGGGTGGATCATTCCTTCGCTCAGTTCTTCATTCATTAGTCTCAGTTCTTCATTCATTAGTCACTTACCATGTGCCGTCCTGGGGCCGGAAGTCCCCTGGGGCATGCTGTTGGTGAGCCGTGCCTCCTAGCTGATGGACTGGAAGGGAGCCCTAGTGGACGGGCGGCTAAGCTGTGGCCTGGTGAGGCTCTTGTGACATAGCCAGGGCTCTGGGCGAGTCCAGACTCGTCTCCCAGGGCACACGTGCAGGGAACTCTTTCTGGAGAACACACCATCTGGTTAAGACCTGGAGGTGTGAGAGAGCAAGCGTGGGCTCCCTGGGGCAAGTGAAGAAACCCTACAGCTCAAAGCAAGAAGGAAAAGAAGAATCTGGCACCAAGTACTGAATCACCTGAATAGATGTGCTTCACTAAAGAAAACTTTTTCTCAGCCCACCCATTGTACCTTAAAACATGATTTTTCATTTTGTACCAGGATCCTTATTTGCCTTTGCAAAATGAAATAAAATGCTTTGTCATAGGTTTTTCTGTACATTGCAAATCTCATTGAGTTTTCAAGGATTTTGTCATTTTTTTTTTGTTTACTATGACTAGAAGGAGATGTAAATAAATTTATGACTTTAGAGCTAAGAAATGCTGAATAAATAATGTTTATGTCCCACTACTCATGGAAGGCACAGGTGCTGCAAGGAGTTCTGTAAGAACAGTTGCAACTCAAAGGGGTCTTGGGCAGAGATTCCAGAATCCTGTGAATTATTTCTATTCCCCCCCCCCACCGGTGTCATAGTGTTAAAAGCATGTTTTTTCCCCCTCACAATATTCAATTTTTAAAAATTATTGAAGTGTAAGTGACATACAATGTTGTATTAGTTTCACTTGTACACTCTATTGATTTGACACTTCTATCTACACATCACTCAGTGCTCACCATGATATGTGTAGTCACCACAAAATGTTATGACAGTGTTATTGACTGTATTCCCTATACTGAATTTGTCATTTCCATGACATTAGTTATGTTATGTTATTTTATTTTTTAAAAGATTTTATTTAGACATTCATGAGAGACAGAGGCAGAGGGAGAAGCAGGCTTCCCGCGGAGCAGGGAGTCTGACGTGGGACTTGATCCCAGGACGCTGGGATCACGACCTTAGCCAAAGGCAGATGCCTAACTGACTGAGCCACCCAGGCATCTGACATTAGTTATTTTATAACTGGAAGTTTCTTAATCCCCTTCGCCTATTTCACGCATTTCCCCCATCCCCGCCCCCACTTTCCCTCTGGCAACCACTAGTTCTCTGTGTTTAAGAGTGTCTATTTTGGTTGCTGCAGGGAAGGGAGATGGAGGGATGGGGGAACTGGGTGATGAACATTAAAGAGGGTATGTGTTGTCATGAGCACTGGGTATAAGACTGATGAATCACAGACTTGTACCTTTGAAACCAATAATACATTGTATGTTAATTAACTGAATTTAAATAAAAAATGTTAAAAAAAGGGTCTCTCTGTTTTGTTTGTTTGTATTGTTTTTAGATTCCACCTGTAAGTAAAATCATATGGTATTTGTCTTTGTCTGACTTATTTCACTTAGCATAAAACCCTCTAGGTCCATCCAATTGTTGCAAATGGCAAGATCTCATTATAAAAGCATGGGTTTTCAATTAATTAAAAGCCCAGCTTTGTCACATTCACTTAACTGAATGTATGAAAGTTACACTACCTTTCTAAAATTCAGTTTCCTCATCAGTAAAATGAGAATAATAATACTTAATTCCTATAATCTAAAAATCATTTATTTATTTTCATTTTTGTAATTTTATGCTGTCATAGAATGAATAGATGAACTAATTTTTTCTTATCTTTTAAAAATATCTGGTTTGGAGCTCCTGGGTGGGTCAGTCAGTTAAGTGGCTGCCTTCGGCACAGGTCATGATCCCAGGGTCCTGGGATTGAGTCCGGCATCGCATCGGGCTCCTTGCTCAGCGGGGAGCTTGCTTCTCCCTCTGCCTGCTGCTCCCCCTGCTTGTGCTTGCTCTCCCCCTCTTTCTCTCTGTGTGTGTCAAATAAATAAATAAAATCTTAAAAGAAAATAAAAAAATATTTGGTTTATACCAAAGAATATATACAATTATATACATCGTGTTGTAAACATAATAAAATGAACAGACATGAGCTCATCACTCGACCTGGGAGGGATAATATAATCACTAGTAGCTCATCTACCTGTGTGTTTTCCAGATCAGTAACCCTCCCCTTTCAGGTAACCATTAATTTCTGAATTTTGAGTTCATCATTCCTTTGCCTTTTTATAAATAATAATATAAATTATAATGTTTAAAAAATACACATGATATCTCTAAATAAAATATGATTTTGTTTCATTTGTTTTCATTTTTATATATTTTAAAAAGTATGTTCTATATAGTCTTTTTTAAAACTAAAAAAATTTTTTAAAGATTTTATTTATTTGACAGAGAGAGAGAGAGAGAGAGCGCGCGCACAAGCAGGGGGAGGGGCAGAGGGAGAGGGAGAAGCAGACTCCCTGCTGAGCAGAAAGCCCTATGTGGGACTTGATCCCGGGATTTCAGGATCATGACCTGACCCGAAGGCAGATGCTTGATCGACTGAGCCACCCAGGTGCCCCCCTCTGTATAGTCTTTTGCAGTTGTGTTTTTTTTCCCCACTCATTAATGTTCCAAAATTGATCCCTGTTGTTGTGCTGAACTGTGGTGCATTCATTTCAAAGTTGTATAGCACTCCATTGTGTGAATGTACCACCAATTATTTATCCTGGTGCTGAGCATTTAGATTATTTAACTTTTCCTGCTGTGAGCAGTGCTGCTACTATGCACCTGCTTGTGCATGACTCTCAACGCATGTGTTGCAAGAATTTCTTGGTGATGTATATGGCGAAATGGGATTTTGGGATTTTAGGGTATCTGGATGCTCAACTTTATAAGATAATGCTAACTTGTTTTCTAAAGTGGGTGTACCAGTTTAAAGTCTACCAGGAGTATAAGTGTTCCCACAGTTCTACGTCTTTTGGTGTTTGGATATTGTTAGACTTCTTTATTTTACCAGGCTAGTGGATATAAATAGTATGTCATTGGTGTTTTAATTTGTTTATCCCTGACTATGGAAAAGAGGAGCTCTTCATATCTTTAAGGGTCATTTTCTCTTCCCCTTTTGTGAAATTCCAGCTTGTGTGTTTTGCCCAGTTATTTATTAGGTTATTTATCTTTTCCATATTAGTTTGTAGGAGTTCTTTATATATTCTGAATACTTATCCTTTGTTGAATATTTGTGTTACAGTTATCTTTTCTTAGTTCACGGTTTGTCATTTCATTTGTGATGCTTTTGAAAAACAAACTCTAATTTGTTTTTTATATTATCTTTATTATGCTCCCCACTTCTGACAGCTGCTGCATTCACTGACAGAAATAGCTGTCACTGCTGGCAGGCCCATCTTCGATGCCTGGGAAACCAACACAAGCAAACCTAAGTAGGATTTCCCAACTGAGACCCACTTTCAAAAAAATTGCTAACTCTCAGATCACTGTTTCAACACACAGCACAACTGACAACTCAAATTTTTCACTGAGAGCAGCTACCAGCTCTCATTCAAACTGAGTCAGCCTACAGATAGGACCTCAGGTCAAGAAGTTCTTCATTTTAATGTGGCAAGATTTTAGTATTTTCTTTTATGGTTAGATAAAAAGGTAGTCTGTATTTTCTGCTGAAAGTTTTAGGATTTTATTAAGTCTAATCTTTAATCTGGACTCTGGTGTCTGAGTATGAAGTATGGACCCAATATTCTTTAATATTTCCTGTACAGCACAGTGTTTTCATGAGAATGGAGAAGAACGTAAGCATCTAGCTCCTCACATAGTTCTGGGTACCAGCAAGGTACCCTCTAAAGTTTACTCATGGCTGTTTTAACCTTTAGTTTCCTGCTTTTTTTTTTCAGTTGATTGGTGAGTTAGTTTCTTTCTTTTTCTTTCTCTCTTCCTTTGTTTCTTTCTTCCTTTCTTCCTTTCTTCCCTTCTTTCCTTCTTTCTTTCTTTCTTTCTTTCTTTCCTTTCTTTCTTTCTTTCTTTCTTTCTTTCTTTCTTTCTTTCTTTCTTTCTTTCTTCCTTCCTTCCTTCCTTCCTTCCTTCCTTCCTTCCTTCCTTCCTT
>NW_027397063.1:136491868-136516933 GCF_003265705.2 Callorhinus ursinus | reverse complement strand
CTTCCTTCCTTCCTTCCTTCCTTCCTTCCTTCCTTCCTTCCTTCCTTCCTTCCTTCCTTTCCTTCCTTCCTTTCCTTCCTTTCCTTCCTTTCCTTTCTTTCAAGATTTTTATTTTTAAGTAATCTCTACACCCAGCGTGGGGCTCAAACCTACAACCCTGGGACCAAGAGTCACACACTCTACCGACTGAGCCAGGCAGGTGCCCCGATTGGTGCTTTTCTTCCCAAAATCATTAGTGTGTCCATTTTAAGAATGATAGTCAAGGCAGGTTTGCATTGATTAAGGAACCAACCTGGAGCAGCCCCCCCCACCCCCACACACCCTAGTGTTGTCAGAAGCTTCATCTGTGAGTTTAATCAAAGAGCAAATCATAATGAGTTAATTGATTTGAGCACTTATTTCCTTTTGGACCTGGTTGGTGGTTCAGAATTTCTCTGGCATCTTACCAAAGACGTTCTCCCTCTGCCCTGAATAAGCAGATAGCTTTTTATTACAAGGTTAATCTTGTTACTTTGGAATTTGCTTATTCAGCTCTGTATCACCATAGATGTATCTTCTAAATACATGAAGAGAGGTGGTGGACTTCAGCTCTTACACCTTCTTAAGGAAGAACTTCCTTAAGTTAATTCCTGCTTGAACGTTTTGGGCCAGATTGTATATGCTGCACAGAAAACTTGCTTTGGGGGGCCTTTTCCAATTTCTTAGCCATGCTGTAGTGGAAAGGAGAGGCAGAGAAATACTTCTTGGAAAATTAAAACTCTTTAGCTACACTCCTGGGGCACATTGGAAACACACAATGAAATCTGGAAAGTAAAACATGAAACTTTATAAAGTGAGCATAAAAAGCCTCATAAAAATTGGAGGGATGCTGTCAGTTCTATGGCTGAGGATGACTGCCCATTTATTGCTCAAGTGCAGTTACGGGGGCTCACTCTATGGCTAGTGGGCTCCTGCACAGAAGGCAGGAGGAACTGCTTGCTGCTCTGCATAGCGGGGAACAATAAACCCAGTGCCTGGGAGGTAAGCCTTCAGCTGGGTGATGAAGTTACACTCCAGGCCTGAGGCTTTTCCAAGGTGCTCAACTACCTGGTGGAGGTGAGTTTTTTAATCTCCTGGACAGTTTCCAGGGAGGTGAAAAGACGGAAAGATTCTTAATGAAGAAAGACCCCCTCTCTTTCCCTACCTGCATGGTGCTCTCATGCACTTCCAGAATGGATACTGTACAGATGTTGTTGGTGCCCTGTCTGGATGGCCCTTTCCCGGGCCACCGCACCCAGCCCTCAGCTACTGCAGACTTCGTTGCTAATAGCTCACACGTGGATACTTCACTGGACGACTCTGTCTTGCCAGATAGGAGCCTGCTAGCCCAGAGATGACTGGGTGGTAGGATCTCATTCTCCACCCTGGGGTGGCCCGGACCCAGTGACTGACATCATTGATGTCAATGATCAGGAGGTACAACCCAGCCCTTTGCCTCGGGGCTGCACAAAGTCTATTATAGAGCGCTCTGTGGGATCCATACAACCCCCATCTTTTCCTTCCTTCCTTCCTTCCTTCCTTCCTTCCTTCCTTCCTTCCTTCCTTTCTTTCTTTCTTTCTTCTTTTGATTTTATTTATCTGACAGAGAGATAGAGAGCACAAGTAGGCGGAGAGGCAGGCAGAGGGAGAGGGAGAAGCAGGCTCTCTGCTGGGCAAGGAGCCTGATGCGGGGCTCGATCCCAGGACCCTGGGATCATGACCTGAGCCGAAGGTAGCTGCTTAACCGACTGAGCCACCCAGGCGCCCCATCATCTTTTCCCTTCTTATGTAGCTTCCCTCACTTGCTTACAAGGTTCTCCTGAGTGCACTCCCTCAAGCACTCATTTGCAAGGAAACCCCACATCGGGCTCTTCTAGGGAACATGACACAAGACATTCTGTTTCTCTCCTCTGGTGCATCACACTTTGCTCAGTATGTGGAGTGTTTGCCTACGAATCATCCCTGCCCTGCTGGGTTCTTCTGAGGGCTGCTTTACATATTGTTTGTCTTAATTAAGACTCCCGCCATATCTCCTAACTCCGTGGCCTGCTTCTAGGACGGGGAGTGTTTGCAAAAGAATCGCCGAGCGAGGGAAGGTGGCTTGTGCAGAGGTGGAGAGGGTCCGGGAGGGGACTTCTGGTGTGGGTGCGGGGTCTGGCAGTGGGAACATGGACAACTGCCCACAAGCAGGAAGTGGGCGCCTGGCTGGCTCAGGCAGTGGAGCATGTGACTCTGGATCTTGAGGTCGTGAGTTCGAGCCCCACATGGCGGGTAGAGATGACTTACAAACAAACAAACATGCTTCTGCCTTTGTGAGGAAGACAGCATTCAGTTTCTCACTCTCAGTGATGCTGATGATGCTGCCCTTGGCAGGTGAGTTGGGTGGAGGAAGGTGCCTCAAGCTTTGGTGCTGAGCCACGTGCTCGTGGATGGCCTGGATCCACAGGTGGAAGTGGGAAAGTTGGTCTAGGCCATGTCTAGATCCACACCTGCAACACTTGGCATTTGGAGTCCTGGTCTGTCTTGCCCGTTCACCCTCACCCCTCCGCTGTTGTTCTCCCTCCTGTGTTTCTCGTCTTGGCTCCCTGACTCTGACGTCCACCCAGTTGCTGGAGCCAGAAATTCTGACTCATTCCAATTCCTGTTGTCTCATTCTCTCTTGAGTGTCTCACTGTGACTGCCTTCCCTGCCTTCTGCCTTTGGCCAGATGGCCCCAGCCCTGGCCTGGACTCCCCTCCCTGAGCCTGGATCTTCCTCTTCTTGACCATCTTCAGTGCCATCCGTGGTGAGCTTCTCAAAGTATATGTGCTCCTTAAAGCTCTTAGGTGATCTCCCGGGACCTCGGAACCAAATCTGGATTTGGTTCTATACTAAAATGGTGCCCAGTGTTGAGCCCCACTGTCACGCCTCGACTGGTACCTTGCTTCCTGTCCCTCCCCTCAACCAGGCAGAGGCCCTGTCCTTTGACAGAGACTTCCAGTGTCACCTCCTAAGGGCCAGGGTGCCGCTGCCGGGCAGGTGCTGTTACCACTGTACCTGGCCCGGCCTATGTCACTGCACCGAACCACCCAGCAGCTCCCTCCACCCACCCGCGGTGGCCAAGGCAGCATCAAGAGTAGGAAGCCTGATGTTTTGTACAGGGTAGGCAGGAAGTAAAAACAAAAACAAACTAAAAAATTGAAAAAATTCTTAATGGAAAGCTTTCTCATATTTTTTTGTCGTGAGTAAAATAAAAGTTTTGAGTCCCCACCCTCCATTTAATAGTACTTAATAGCATCGGTTGTGTCAGGAAATCCCTGGTGGCAAGTGTGAATTGAGTGATGCTTCCAAGTAATTTCAGTTTTATTAGTCACAGCAGGACCTGCAGACATTTGAAAAATAACCATATTTATGTTCTTAACCCATTATTCCTATCGGTCCAAGGATCACAAGCTCAAATGCTTTGCAGGGCCCCGGCCCTGGCAGAAACAAGGGTGTTGGACACACCGTGGGCTCAGTGGCCAAGGGCTGCTGTCTCCGGCTCTATGGCCTGAGCATTTGAGAGGTTGGGACTGTGGAGACCGGAACACGTGGCACGTGACAGGCAGCTGCTTCTCAGCTCTGGCCTGTTGTTGCCGTGTGGTTGGTGAACGAGAGCCCAGTGGTGAGATCCTCAGATCGTTCAAGAGGAACCAGAGATATGGATTTTTATGAGAAGCTCTCTTGTGTGTTTTTTTTTTTAAAGAATGGCAACTAATTCAAAACAAACAAAAGGCAAAACAAAACAAAAACCATCCCAAAATAAAAACAAAAAACAAAATCCTGTTCTGGTCAAGCCCCATGGACTAATGGCCTTGAAAGCTGGGTCCTGTGTCTTCCGCTGACCATCATTTGGAGGCTGTGGTCCAGATGGTGTCCCCTGAGGGTCTGTGGTGACTCTGAGGTCCCATGTTTGTTGGTGCTTGTGGTTGGGGACTGTCCTGTTGGACCAGAAGTCCTGTGGTGGGAATTTGACACCTCCTTGGCTGGTGAGGGAGGGAAATTTGGGGAGTCTCCTCCTCCTGAAGTGACTCCTGAGTCTCCTTTGTTAGTGTGGCTTGTTCCCTGTTTTCATGTAAAGCAACCAGATTGGCTAGGGGAAGGGGGTGGGGTGATGTCTCCAAGGAACAAGTCAGTGTTCCAAGTGGGATTTTTTTTTTTTTTAAATCACCGTTTGGTTCTTTGATGTGTTTGTTGGTCAAGGGGTAGAGGTGGACCTGCGCTTTCTACTAAAACCCAAGTACTGGATCTTTCCTAAGTAAATATGTTCTAGACATTGGTGTGCCTCTTAGTCTCATCAGGCTTGAGTGAAAAGGACCGGGGTGGGGGGCGTTTTGGGAGTAAGGGCAGCCATCAGGAAGGTGATAGTTTTATATAAATCTTTCCACATATCTGTATGTGAAAATAGGGATGCTTTAATAGGTTTGTTAATTTAAAATAAGGACTGCCATTTGTAAAGTTATTTTCATAGATGCCTAAGATCATTCAGTCTGGTCACATCCTTTAATAGGAAAGAAAATTGTTACCATATAGTCTTACCAGTTTAGAAGCAGTTTTTAAAATATTATTTTATTTTTATTTTAAATAATATTTTTATTAATGTGAAATATTTTTATTTATTTATTTTATATTAAAAGCTGTTTAACATTGCTGGTAGGAATGCAGATTCATATGACTTTTATGGAAGACAGATGGATAATCTTTACCTACAGCTTTAAGAATGTTCATATTATTTGACCTGGTGATTCTACTTGATTCTGCTCTTAATATACTTAAGACAGCAATCAGAGAAGTGCACGAGAAACAAGGCAGGAAGATATTCACTGAGGTGTTATTTATGATCATGAAAATGAGAGAATAGCCTAAATGGGGGGAAGGTTAGGAAAGTTAAGCTATGCCCACCTGATGAAATATTATTCTGATATTAAATGATGTTTCTTCTTTTTAAAAAAGATTATTATTTATTTGAAACAGAGAGAGAGAATGAGCAGGGGGGAGAGGCAGAAGCAGAGGGAGAAGCAGACTCCCCAGGACCCTGAGATCATGACCTGAGTGAAAGCAGATGCTTACCTGACTAACCCACCCAGGCGCCCCTTAAGTGATGTGTCTGAAGAACATTTAATGACAGTGGAATTAATGCTCTTGATATAATGTTAAGTGAAAAAAAGCTGGTTTTGGGTAAAATAACCATGTGTGTCTGACTCTGTGTATGCATGTAACTAGACAGTAAGATTTTAAGGGACTATTCCAAAATACTAACAGTGTTTTTCTTTGGGTGGTATAATTATTTTTCAGATTTTCCATAATGAACATGCAATACTTTTGTAATCAGGAAAAATATTAAGCTTTTTTTTTCCTTTTAAACTACTAAATGGACTTCATCAAAAATGGTCTGTTACATGATCCAGCAATTCCATTCCTAGGTGTAAACTCAAAAGAATTGAACATGGGTGTTCAGACCTTGGTATGCTCGTGTTCACAAGAGCTTCGAAGTGGAAAGGAACCCAAGTGTCCATCCACTGATGAATGGATGAACAGAATATGGTGTATCCCATACAATACAGTATTGTTTACCACAAAAAGGAATGAAGTTCTGACACAGGCTACATCATGGGTGAATCTTGGAAACACTCTGCTGAGTCAAATAAGCCAGGCACAAAAGACAAGTATCATGACTGCAGTTAGATGAAATTCATAGAGGCAGAAACGGGACTAGAGGCTTCCAGGGCCTCGGAACAGGGGGGTATGAGGATTACTGCTAATGGTTATAGAGTTTCTGTTTGAGATGATAAAAAAAGTTTCGGAAGTAGATAGTAATGATGGTTGTACAACATTGTGAATGTAACTAATTTCCCCTAAATGTACACCTAAAAAGAGTTAAATGGCAAATTTTGTTACATGTATGTAATCACAATAAAAAAAATTGAAACAACAAAATTGGGTTAGCCAGTTGTAATGTGTATTTGCTTTTCGATACTATGTGACACAGTACGTGTTTGTTTGGAATGCCGGTGGTGGCCACTTTTTGGTTCATTTGTCTCCATTTTTGCCTTTCAGTTTTACCCCACAAATAGGTCTACCCTGTAAGTGTGTTGTTTTGAAGATTTTGGATGCCACACTCAGATATTGATAATGGAGCCAGGGGGCTTAATAAGGAGGCAGAGACATCTAGGAGGGTTTAAAAGAAATTATAAGGGGAAATGTGTCACTTTTAATATTGGACCATACATACATTGAGATCTTGACTGGGAGGAGGAGGAAGAAAGAGAAGCCTTGCTGGTAAGCAGCAGCTGATAATAGTTCTGGAATATTCAGAAGTATTCTGGCAAATCAGATAGCACTTGAATAAATACAGCCAGCACTTTTTTGCTTTGGGAATTCATTTGGCAGCAAGAAGTGCTAAAGGAAGAGCTTTACTTGTAGTCTCTGCTTCCTGATATTTAAGGAATTCATTTCACTTGCCATTTAACACTAGTCCATTTCTTTCTCTTACAAAGGACAGGCGGTGCCCCTCTGAGATGTGAAAGATGGTGGCTGACACTGCTTCTCTTAAAGTTAACTTCTTAGTGATCCATCCAAAAAATGATGATGGAAAGTAAGAAATTGGGGTCAGCAGGGATCTTGGTCATAGGCAGGCTGCCACATCCCTCTCAGGGGAATTTGAGGTGTCTAGACCTGATGCTTTTGAACTCTTGGAACCGTTCCAGATCATTGCTGGCTCCTTGCTGCTTCTGTTGGAATTTACACAGTTCTGAGAGGTTTGTTGGACTAACTCTCAGCTGCCCTAAAATCAACTGAAGAAGTGACCACTTTCATATTCATCAAAAAGTCTTCCCTTTGCTCAGTGTGCCTTTCCTGAGATTTATTTATTTACCCAAGATGACTTCCAATTTCCTTTTATCTTCACTTTTGGAGTAAGAGTTAGCCGAATCTGTCTTACTTTTTTTTTTCCTTTTTGTTTGCAGCAGATCTTAATACAATATAATTTCCTGTGTTCATGTGGTTACTGAAGTATTAACTATAAAATATTTACCTTTTTCTCTTTTGAAGTTATTTTTCCTTAAATATTGATATTGCAAGTTTCTATCCTTCTGTGTTTAGCTTGAGGAGAAAATAGTTTCTGAATATTTCATTCACCCATTGAACAAACATTAATTGAATACATGCCATCCTCAACTCTGGGCACATCCAGCAGTTGGCCCTGTCCTCATGGAGTTTATGTTCTGCTGGAGCAGATGGACAAGTACATTTCCAGTAAAGGAGGTTGTGGTATCAATAAGCACAGGATGTTTCAGGAACCCAGGGGAGATCCCTAATCCAGTGTTGGGGGGATTGGGAAGACTTCCTGGAGGAAGTGATATCCACACTGAGTCTTGAAAGACAGGAGGAGTTGGCCACATCAGGGTTAATCACAGGGGGCCAGAGGTGAATGAGGACATCATCTGCTCTGGAAAATACAAGAACTTCAGTGTGAGAGCAGCGTAGCCCCTGAGAAAGGTGCGGGAAGAAGGATAAGAGTGGGCGTTGGAGGGTAAGTAGATAGGACATTTCAGTGGCCTTTGTCACAAAGTCATTGAGGCTCTCAGAAAAAAAATTTAAGCAGGGAAGTAACTTGGTCAGATTTTAATTTTAGCAAGTTTATTCTAGTTGGCTTTAAACATAAATAAGTAGATCAATATAACTATTTGAGATATAATCACATACAGTAAAATGGCCAGATCTTAGTCAATGGCCAGTTTGGTTGATGAGTTTTGATCAGTGTATACACTCATTTCACCACCACCCCAAACCAGATATAGAACATCTCCATTACCAGGGCTCCTGGGTGGCTCAGTCAGTTGGATCCAACTCTTGATTTTGGCCTGGGTCATGATGTTGGGGTCATGGGATCAAATCCCTGTATCGGGCTTCCTGCTCAGCACAGAGTTGGCTTGAGATACTTTCCCCCTTCTGCCCCTCCCCCTGCTTGCACACTCTTCCTTTAAAATAAATAAAATTTAAAAATCTTTAAAAAAATGACATCTCCACTACCCCAGAAAATTCCCTCATGTCCCTTTCCATTCAACCATCCAACACCCACCTCCCGAAGTCCACCTTCTGACTTCTATCTCCAGTTATGTCTTTCTTAGATCTCACGTAAATGGTGTCTCGCACCAGGTGCTCTGTTTTGTCTGGCTTCTTTTAGTCAGCAGAGTTTGAAACTCATCCACGTCATTGAATTTATAAGTAGTAGCTCCTTTTTATGGCTGAGGGGTGTTCCATTTTATGGAATAATCATAGTTGTTCATCCATTTTCTGTTGGTGGACATTTGGGTTGCTTTTAGTTTTTGACTTTGATGAATAAAGGTGCTATACACATTCTTATACAAGTCTTTTTTTTGTAGATGTCTATTTTCATTTCTCTCGGGTAAATAATAGTGGGATTACTAGGGCTGGCTGTTTTTTTTTTTTTTAGGGATTTTATGTATGTATGCAGAGGGAGGGGCAGAGGGAAAGAGACAATCTCGAGCAGACTCTGTGCTAAGTGCGGAGCCCGTCGTGGGGCTTGATCCCACGACCCTGAGTTCATGACCTGAGCCAGAAATCAAGAGTCTGAGGCTCAACCAACTGAGCCACCCAGGCACCCCTAGGGCTGGATGTTTTTTAAAGAACAGATTGAAGTCTAAAGGCTGGGAACAAGGAGCCCATGGCATACAGTCCAGCTCAGAGATGGTGTTCAGAAATAAGGTAATTTCATACTGGAGGTGGATAGCAATGAAAAAAATATCCCTGTAATGCGAAAGTTGAATTGACAAGACTAGGTGATGGACAGGTTTGAAACAAGAGAAGAAAAGGATCACTGGATGTGAGAATGAATGGTGGTGATTTTCTCTGAGCCAGGGAATGCAGGAGGTCCAGGTTTTGGGTGGGGGACGGGTTGATAACAGATGTAGTTTGGGACAGTTGAGTTTGAGATACTTGCAGGCAGGAAAGACGGCTGGGAGGCAATTGGCCCCAGAGATCTGGAAGCCAGAAAAGAGATCTGGTTTGTAGGTACGGAGCAGGCAGTGAGTGATCACCATGGAGAAGGTAACAGAGGCCATGGAAGGGGAGAAGATCACCAAGGAGGGGAGGAAGACCCACAGACTGGGCAAAGATATTTACGGCACATGATCGAGGCAGCGTTTGATTTCAGAGTATACTGAAGAACTACTAAATATCAGTATGATGAGTGTACAGACAAGTTCAACCTCTATAGAATCTATACACAATTTGTTTTAGGCAATAATAATGATGAACATTCTCTAGAGGGGGTTAGTAATTCTACTCCTGAGCATGTATCCAAGTAGATTTGTCACACATTTGCCCTAGGATATATGCACACAGAGGATTAGAGTAGCATTGCTGATATGCCCATGAATATGGAGACAGCCCAAGTGTTCATCAGCTGAAGAAGGAATCAATGAATAAATTGTGGTATCGGCATTCAGCAGAATACTATACAGCAGTGAAAATGAATGTGTTTGAACAGCACATACCAACATGGATGAATCTCTCAAACATAATACGAAGAAAAAACGCAAGTTGCAGAAAAGTATGTATGACATGGTGCTCTTTTAAAACATTTTAGACTGAGCAAAATTGTACTGTGTATATTGCCTAAGGACCCATATCCAAACATAGTAGAAATAGTTGGAAAATGCCAAAATAGAGTTGTGGTTTCCGGGAGTATGGGGGAGGGGTGGCGACCTGGGGGTCTTGCATCTGGTTGATAATGCTTTGTTTTCTTGAGCAGGTGCTGAGTTCATAAGTGTCCATTGTGTGTCTATGCATTTTTGCATTGCTGAAAGATTTATTTATTTATTTATTTTTAAAGATTTTATTTATTTATTTGACAGAGAGAGACACAGCGAGAGAGGGAACACAAGCAGGGGGAGTGGGGAGCCCGATGCGGGGCTCGATCCCAGGACCCTGGGAACATGACCTGAGCCGAAGGCAGACGCTCAACGACCGAGACACCCAGGCGCCCCTTGCTGAATGATTTAAAAAGGGACAGAACAGAGTCTTGGGGATGCTAACATGTAAGACAGTGAATTTTAAAGTCTTGATTCTGACCCACAGAAAGAAATATTTTATATTCCACATGTATACATGTATACAAATACAAACAAGACACAGAAACATAAGTTTCATGAAAGATCTTTATCTTAGAAGGTACACCCTGGTAGTTTCTATTTTATTTCATTTCATTAAAAAAAAATATATTGGTTGTGATCTTATAAGTCAGTGGTTCTCAACCAGGAGTGATGCCAATTGGATGATGTCTGGAGACATTTTTGATTGTCACGACTGGCATCTAGTGAGTAGACACCAGGGATGCTGCTAAACAGTCTGGATAGCACAGGACAACCCCCCACAACAGAGAATTATGCAGCCCCAAATGTCAGTAATGCCATGGTTGAGAAACCCTGCTCTAAGTTGATTTCCTGATTTAAGTTGAATACATACAGTTTGAAAGCAGGGATATATGGCGGGGGGAAAAGATTGACTAGGCAGATACAAGGAAAACCAGGAGTGTCTGTGGTCATAGGAAGCTGAGGGATGATATTCCAGAGGAGCAAGTGAAGCATGGTCAAATATGTGTGTGGAGTTTGGCAGCTAGGACCTTGCTGGTGCCTGTGGCTAGGGGAATTTCTCTGGGGGTGGGGGGAAGGAGCCCAAAGTTAGTAGAGTAGGGAGTGAAGATGGGAGAGAGCTTGCTTGTCTGTGAAGAAAAGGATAACAGAGCGGGAGGTTTGAAGCAGGGTTTTTTTTTTCCAAGATGGTAGAGCATTGGCATGTTAAAATGATGATGGGAGGAACTGGTAGGGAGGAAAGTGTGAGGGTGTAGGAGAGAATTAATGAGTGGAGCTGGTGCCTGGGAAGTCAGGAGAGTCCTGAGCAGGGGTGCATGTTGGTTGGAGGTAGGAGGTAGGAGGGAGAATACAGATGCAGGTGCGTTTGGGGGTGAGCAGGAAGTTGAATGTATTCTTGCTTCTTTCTCTGTGAAGTAAGAGGTGAGGCCATTTTCTGAGGGTGCAGTGGGGAGAGATGGAGGCGATGGTCTCTGAAGCTCAGGTAAAATGGAGGAGGAGGTTTGAAATAGCCTTTGAGGAGACTCGGGGGATTGCTGTGGGGCTCTGAGGGCCGCTTGAGGATGGAGACCGTGAATCTGTTAAGACAGCTTTGGTGGATGTGTGTTTTTCTCTGTAGTGCTGAGCATCCTGGAGAGAGAAACCGGGAAGGAGATGGGTAGAGGGATCTGGGGCTGGGATTTGGCCAGGTGGGTGTACACGAGAGTGCAGGGGGGTTGCGCTCATTGGCCAGGCGGGCGACGGATGTAGGAGGCAGGAAAAAGGAGGTGAAGACAGAAGCTGGTCAGAGAAGTAGAAAATAAAAGGATTGGCAAAATGGAGCCAAAAGGGAGCTGGGAGAGTGGGTGTAGGGGGAGAAGCTATGAGAGAGGGCTGAGGGGGAGGGAGTTGATAGAGAATGAAAGGACAGTGGGGTGAGATGTCTGGGGGAACTGTCAGATGTGGAGCAGTTCTGAGTGGTGATGGGAAAGTCCAGGGTGGATCTTTGAGAGGGAGGCAGTAATGCAGAGAAGGAGGTGACAGAATGAGGACAAGGCACTGACCGAGCAAGTGTGCTCGGCGAATTCGAAGCCCATTCAGAATGACCGTTGCACTTGGTGTCTCAAGGAAGACTGAGCCATTCCATGCGGTCTTCAAGGAATTCTCTAATGATGCATAGCTGTAGATGGAAGTTGTGCCCGGGGGTGGAGGACGGTTATTTTGGCTTTGGGGAATAAGAAGAGGCTGCAGTGGGTTTTCCACCAAACGTTCCAGTGTCAGCCAAGAGAGGAAGAGAGGTTGGGGTGAGAGGTGGCTTTAAGGGGTGTGGTCAAAAGGTGGCGTGGGAGGATGGGGCTGTGGGTGTCAAATCATAGGAAAGGATGCCTGGGGTCGTGGGGGACTAAGCGTGGGGTGAGGCTGAGAGGCATGATCAGAGGGAGTGCTTCCCTGGTGGTTGGGAGTATCCAGTCTTCTTCCTGGAATCAATTTGGGAAGGGTCCTGCTGGACCTGAAGTGATACTGTCCAGATTTCTGACTTGGAGTGAGCTGGCCGTGCCTTCTCTTTCGTGAGTGATGACAGCCTCTAAAGAGGATGGGCAATCCCTTTAGCCAGGCCATGGCACGAAAAGGCTCTTTATGGCATCTGAATGTTATGTGGTCCTTCGACTTTCTAGAGGCCTGTCTACTGGAGGAGCGAATGTTCTCAATTGCTTTTTTTTTTCCCCCCTGGGTTCTAGAAAACAGAAGGGTAAGAGACCCTGTGGGGTCCAGTTCCATTCATTGTCTTCATGAAGTGGTGTGATAAGCCGTGTCTGGTTCTTGCAAGACAGCAGTGAATAATCCTTTCCTGTTAGAGAGTGTGGAATTCCACTGGGGAGTTTAAACACATTTCCCTTTAATGGCTTAAATGAAGTGTTGCCTTTTTTCATGAAAGTTTTATATATTTGACCTATTTAATTTTTTTTTCCTTCAGGAAATAAAAGATGACATTTTCTCACTTCCCTTCCAGAAAAAGCGATGCATTGGATTTTTTGGCAAAGTAATCTCTATGTACACTGTGGTAATGGATGGTGTTGGGAGATGTGAAAAATGTAGCCTACCTCCTCCTTTTTTTTTAAACTATCAAATTGAATGAAAAGAAATGAATATTTTAATGGAACTGGATATGATGAATGGCTTTTCTTTCAAGCACTTTAGTATCAAAACGAAAAATGATGTTTTGATTGTTTTTTTTTTTTCTGCTTTATTTCTAAGAATATGGACATTTTCCCTTGGAAGTAATACCAGCATTTATAGCAGTGTTTGATTAACACCAGCCTCCACAAAGTATCAAAGAATGGTGGTGGAAAAGATTGAGTAGGAAATAAATATACAGGAAAGGTTGGTTCAGATAAATGCTAAACCCCTAAGTGTTTTGGTGGTAAGACAAGAAAATGGGAGAAGAAAGCTGAGGGATTCTTTGGAGCCACTCTGGCATGGACGTTGAAAGGCCAGCCTGAGATGTGAGAATGCAGGGAAGTTACATAAGGAAGTGACAGTTTGGGGAGTTGAGAAGGGGTGAATGGAAGGGGAGGAAATGAGGTGTGGCCCACCCTCTGAAGGCAGGGGAACGGGAGAAGCTCTTTCTCACTGGAATTGTGACTTTACAAGAGAGAGTGAAAACACATCAGATCCTGATTGTAGAATTCTGTTATCACTTCAGTCATTCTGTTTCCAGAACTCTCGGTTTAAAGGCAAACTCTTCCTTTTACGTTTCTAAGTATGAGAACAGACTCTTTTATAAGAGTAGACCCCCCCCCCCCCCCCCGCTTTCTTTTAGTTCCCAAAGCGGTATTTCCCAAGATGTGTTGCACCAAATGGTGTCTCAACAGGCCATTCAAAGGAAATAAGGCATTTGGTGTTCAAGTAAGTTTGAGAAGTACTGTGGTTTAAAAAAGGAAGACAGGTTTCTTTACAGTGTCTCAGAGCCCTTAAAATCAAATAGGCATTCTTGGCTTTCTATGGTAAGTAGAAAGGACCTTTTAAATTGCTAAACAAACACTCAGTCCCTCGTTTCTTTTTGGAATTCTGATATTCCTCTAGGTGGCAATGTCCTTAGTTGAAAGTTCTCACCTCCCCAGGCTGCTTTGCCACTAGACGTGACCCAGTTCTGGCCAGTAAGTTAAGAAGTTCAAGTCTCTGTGGAGTGGGGGCTTCTGGGAAAGGTACTGGTTTCTTGATAAACAGGATCTAAGGAGGTTGGCACACATCTTTGCGAGTGCCCACCTTTCTCCTGCCCGCAGGAGCCGTAGCCAACTTGCACCACGAAAACAAAAGCCGCCTACTAGGATTTGCTGATCAGAAAGATTGAAGGAGTTCTTGATGGCCTCAGGAAGCTACTCTACCAGCCTTGAACTCTTCACCTTTGGACTTTGTTCTCATAGATACATATAAAGCCCGATTTGCTGAAACCCTTATAGTTGAGTTTCTGTTCCATGCAGCTGAGTGTAATCCTAATTCATCCGGGGCGAATGTGGTCAGCAGTAATGGAACTGGTTTTAACCGTGGAAACTTGTTCTGTTTTGGAGACTCTGTAGAAGACCCTTTGGGAAATGATGCTGTAAAAAAATATGGTTAGAAAGCTAGTTATGCGTATTTAGCCCCTTTTCTGCAAGTATACATTTTCCGGTGTTCTTTGTGGAATTAGAGTTTTTAATTTTGGTCTTTTTCTTCTATTCTTACCTTTTCCTCTCATCTGAGAAGTTTTTGATTCTCTAAAAAAAACTTTATAATTTTTATGCCCCTTATCAAAGCACTTTATATGTCAGATTTTTAAATGGTTTTAGATGGTTTTATTAGCCTATTCTCAGGCCTTCTTTACCCAGTGGAATTGTTCTCAGAATTTGTAGGTGAGTTGACTCAGAGGTACATTTATTTCTTTAAATTTTTTATTGTTATGTTAATCACCATACATTACATCATTAGTTTTTGATGTAGTGTTCCATGATTCATTGTTTGTGCATAACACCCAGTGCTCCACGCAGAATGTGCCCTCTTTAATACCCATCACCAGGCCAACCCATCCCCCCACTCCCACCCCTCTAGAACCCTCAGTTTGTTTTTCAGAGTCCATAGTGTCTCATGGTTTGTCTCCCCCTCCGATTTACTCCCCTTCATTCTTCCCCTCCTGCTATCTTCTTCTTCTTTTTTTTTCTTAACATATATTGCATTATTTGTTTCAGAGGTACAGATCTGTGATTCAACAGTCTTGCACAATTCACAGCGCTCACCATAGCACATACCCTACCCAATGTCTATCACCCAGCCACCCCATCCCTCCCACCCCCCACCACTCCAGCAACACTCAGTTTCCTGAGATTAAGAATTCCTCATATCAGTGAGGTCATATGATACATGTCTTTCTCTGATTGACTTAGAGATACATTTATTTCTATCACAGTATCAAAGATGTTTAGTTTCTTTTGAGTAATTTTATTTTTGACTGTGGCACTTACCACCTTTCTCAAAATTAATGTTGTGTAAACCAACACCTAAATGTCCTAGGGAAGCTCTTTGTGCGAATGATTTTTGTAAATTTGGAAATCTTTGAACACCCCATGATTATCTATCTCTTCTGTAAATTGGATTTTCCTAGGGTTTTTTCTTTTTCTTTTTTAATAGTGTTAGGCTCGGTTCTCTGATTAAAGAAGTTTCAAATCTTGGTTTTTTTAAAGGACGTTTAAATTATATTTAAAGTCTCCAGTAGAATATAAAATCAGAATGTTAAAGTTTAAGGGGACCTCAGCACCTGAGTCTGACTTCCTCATTCTGCAGTGGAAGGGACTGGGAACTTGCTTAATGCCTGGGTGTTGAGCAAACGACAGCACAGTGGGGTTCAATGGGGATCTGTGCCATGAACCCAGCTCACAACGGTGGTGACCTGACAATCACAACATAGGAAGTTACACAGATCATTTCACTGAGCTGGCCTCAGTTTCTCCATTAGTAAAATTGGAGTACCTTCTTGTTTGCCCAATATACAGGAAAATCTTTAAACTGTTTTGAGTTGCTTGGAATTGAATACTTTTCCTAGTGTACCATATTTGTTGGAAAAGAAGGATATTTGGCTTCAGAAAAGTTTGTTTTTAAAATTCAGGTTTATTGCCATACATAGAATTTGGTCTTTTCATGTGTAGAGTTAGATTGAGTTTTGACAAATGTATGTGATTTATGAAAGCACTACCACAAATAAGAGAGAGCATTTCCACCATCCTAAAAAGTTAGAGAAGTTTATAGTTTTTGACTAAAATGAAATAATAATACTTTATGTGGTACAATTCCAGTTACTCGCATGCAGATTGCCCATAGCGGTATATGTAAGTACAAGTTTTAAGTACATAGTTTTTCCTTTCCTAGTTCCTTCTTTTATTGCCATTCTGTTTCTTTAGGGAAGGCCGACTCATTGTTTTTTCTTATTGAGGTATAATTAACATATAATGTATTAGTTTCAGGTGAACAACATAATGATTCAATATTTGTATATATTGAGAAATGATCAACACAATAAATCTAGTTCACATCTGTCACCACACACAGTCACAAAGTATCTTTTTTTCTTGTGATGAGGAATTTTAAGATCTGCTCTTTTAGCAACTTTCTAATATACAATACAGTATTATTAACTGTAATCACCATGCTGTACCTTACACCATCATGACTTACTTATTTTATAACTGTAAGTTTGTGACTTTTGACTCCCCCCATCCCCCCACCTCTGACAACCACCAGTCTGTTTCCTGTATTTATGAGCTTGTTATTTTTGCTTTTAGATCCCACATATAAGTGAGATCATATGGTATTTGTCTTTGTCTGACTTACTTCACTTAGCATAATGATCTCAAGGTCAATCCATGTTGTTGCAAATGGCAAGATTTCATCCTTTTTTATGGCTGAGTAATATTCCTGTGTGTGTGTGTGTGTGTGTGTGTGTGTGTGTGTGTGTTTGTGTGTACACGTATATCTCACATCTTTTTCATCTTTTTTTTTTTTTTTTAGATTTTATTTATTTATTTGACAGAGAGAGACACAGAGAGAGAGGGAACATAAGCAGGGGGAGTGGGAGAGGGAGAAGCAGGCTTCCCACAGAGCAGGGAGCCTGATGTGGGGCTCGATCCCAGGACCCTGGGATCATGATCTGAGCCGAAGGCAGAGGCCTAATGACTGAGCCACCCAGGCGCCCCTCACATCTTTTTTATCTATTCATTCATTCATTCATCGATGGACATTTAGAATGTTTCTATATCTTGGCATTGTAAATAATGTTGCAATAAACATGTGGTTACATATATCTTCTTGAGCTATTGTTTTCTTTTTCTGTGGATAGATACCCAGAAGTGGAATTGCTGGATCATATGATAGTTCCATTTTTAGTTTTTTGGGAACTGTTTTCTATAATGGCTTCACCAATTTACATCGCCACAAACAAGGATTCCTTTTTTTCCACATCCTTGCCAATACTTCTTCCTCCCTCCCTCCCTCCGTCCTTTCTTTTTCTTTGTTTCTTTCTTTGTTTATTTCTTTGTTTCTTTCTTTGTTTCTTTGTTTCTTTGTTTCTTTCTTTCTTTCTCTCTCTCTCTCTCTCTCTCTCTCTCTCTCTCTTCTTTCATTTGGTAATAGCCATTCTGACAGGTGTGAGGTGATATCTCATTGTGGTTTTGATTTTGCCTTTCCCTGATGATGAATGATGTTGAGCATTTTTTTCATGTACCTGTTGGCCATCTATGTCTTCTTTGGAAAAATGTCTTTTCAGATGCTCTGCCCATTTTTTAATTGGATTGTTTTTTGCTATTGAGTTATGTGAATTCTTTAGATATTTTGGATCTTAGTCACTTATCAGATATATGATTTGCAAATACTTTCTCCCAGTCAGTAGGTTGCCTTTTCTGTTTTGTTGATGGTTTCCTTTGCTGTGCAGAAGCTTTTTAGGTTGAAGAATTGAGAGTTGTTTATTTTTGCTTTTGTTGCTTTTGCTTTTGGTGTCATATCCAAAAGCTCATCACTAAGACCAATGTCAAGGAGTTTATTGCCTGTGTTTTCTTCTAGGGGTTTTATGGTTTCAGGTCTTACATTCAGGTCTTTAATCCATTTTGAATTAATTTTTATGCATGGTGTAATATAGTAGTCTAGTTTCATTCATTTGCATGTGGCTGTCCAGTTTTCCCAGTACCATTTATTGAAGAGACTGTACTTTCCCTATTGTATGTTCTTGGCTCCTTTGTCATAAATTAATTGACTATATATGCTTGGATTTATTTCTCGACTCTCTGTTCTGTTCCATGGATCTGTATGTCTGTTTTTATGCCAGTACCACATTGTTTTGATAACTATAGCTTTGTGATATACTTTGAAATCAGGGAGCATGTTGTCTCCAGGTTTTTTGTTCTTTCTCAAGATTGCTTTGGCAATTCAGAGTCTCTTGGGGCTCCATACAGGTTTTAGAATTGTTTGTTCTATTTCTGTGAAAAATGCCATTGGAATTTTGATAGGGATTGCATTGAATCTATAGATTGCTTTGGGTGTTGTCTTCATATTCCTTCATCAATGTCTTACAGTTTTCAATGTACAGGTCTTTCACCTCTTTGGTTAAATTTATTCCTAGGTATTTTATTCTTTTTGATATAATTATAAATGGGATTTTTTCTTAATTTCTCTTTCTGATAGTTCATTGTTAGTCTATAGAGTTGCAACAGGGCGCCTGGGTGGCTCAGTCATTAAGCGTCTGCCTTCGGCTCAGGTCATGATCCCAGGGTCCTGGGATCGAGCTCTGCATCCGGCTCCCTGCTCTGCGGGAAGCCTGCTTCTCCCTCTCCCACTCCCCCTGCTTGTATTCCCTCTCTCTCTCTCTCTCTCTCTCTCTCTCTCAAGTAAATAAATAAATAAATCTTTAAAAAAAATTGCAACAGATTTTTTTTTTAAGGTTTTATTTATTTATTTGACACAGAGAGAGGGCACAAGCAGGGGGAGAGGCAGTAGGAGAGAGAGAAGCAGACTTCACACTGAACAGGGAACCTGACGAGGGGCTCGATCCCAGGACCCTGAGATCATGACCTGAGCCAAAGGCAGATGCTTAACCATCTGAGCCACCCAGGCACCGCTGTATCCTGCAACTTTACTAAATTCATTTATTACTTCTAACAGTTGTTTGGTGAAGTCTTAAGGATTTTCTATATATAATATCATGTCATCTACAAATAGTGATGATTTACTTTTTCCTTTTAACATTTGGATGCTTTTTTATTTCTCTTCCTTGCCTAATTGCTATGACTAGGACTTCCAATACTATGTTGAATAAAAATGGCAAGAGCGGGCATTCTTGTCTTGTTCCTGATCTTAAAGAAAAAGATTTACCTGTCCATGATTGACTGTGATGTTAGCTGTGGGATTGTCATAGATGGACTTTGTTATGTTGAGGTACGTTCTCTCTATACCCGCTTTGTTGAGAGTTTTTACCATAAGTAGATTTTGAATTTTGTCAAACGCTTTTTCTGAATCTAGTGTTTAACTTCTTCACAAATAAGAACAACCATCATTCATTATGTAGCACTCACTATGTACCAGACATGCTGAGTGACTTACATATAATATATAATTTAGTTTTCCCCTAAGTGCTACCAATTAATTGTTATGGATCTCAAAATTGCAAGTAATGGGGGGGGCCCGCGTGGCTCAGTTGGTTGCGTGTCCAACTCTTGATCTTGATCAAGGTCTTGATCTCAGGGTTCTGAATTCAGAGCCTGTGTTGGGCTCCAAGCTGGGCGTGGAGCCTACTTAAAAAAAAAAAAGAATCAAAATTGCAAGTAAGGATAATTGATGATTGGAGATGCTAACCGTCTAAAAAACTCATTCCAGTCACTTCTTAAATCAATTAGCTTAGGTGATGGAATGAGGTAGAGTTGTCAGTTTGGGCCTTTTCTTTTCTTGCTACCAAATGTGATTTCATGACATGAAACTTTACAACAAAGAATTTTTAAAAACTTAAGGAAAAAAGAAACCCTTAGGAATCATGTTTTAATTTGTCTGCATGGCCCTTAAAAGTCCTATCCAGGAATCAAAGATCTGGTGTTGTCAGTTATGGTATAGCTCCTGCAGTAATTCTGGGACAAATCTGGGGGAAAAAAAGAAATAATAATCCTCTCATTTCCTGGAAGAATATTTTTGTGTTTATTCAGATTTAAAAAACTTAATATTTTGTGACTGTTTTAAAGATTCGTATATGGTTTTCTTTTCTTTTTCTTTTTTTTAAAGATTTTTATTTATTTATCAGAGAGAGAGCACACAAGCAGGGGAGTGGCAGGCAGAGGGAGAAGCAGGTTCCCTGCTAAGCAAGGAGCCTGATGCGGGACTCGATCCCAGGACCCTGGGATCATGACCTGAGCCGAAGGCAGACGCTTAACCAACTGAGCCACCCAGGCGTCCCGAGATTCGTATATGGTTTTCATGAAAGCTGTTACACATATTCTCTACTTTTTGCCGACACCAAAAAAATAAATAAATAAATAAAAAGAAAAAGATTTAAACATCTTCAAAATGATGTTAAATAGCCTCTTTATGATATTGAGAGCATGGAACATCCCATAGTAGTATTCAGGTGGAAGAAAAAGTGGTAAACAAGAATTTGAAAGACTGAACTTATTTTGATTATATGTGATTGAAAACACTACAGATTTTCCTCTGGGTTTGCAAGATGAAGTGTTTATTAAGTTTCAGTTGTGGGGAAGCTGCAGCCCAGATCAATGAAATAAATTGTATGACTTCTTGACATTGTTATTTTTTTCTTAAATTGTTATTGTTAAGGCCATTATCAGAATAAGTGGTACCAAGATACTTAGGCCATTTGTATCCCATTTGAAATCAGGTCCCTTGGGATATTGAATTCCAGGCAGTGTCATCTTGAGGGTAAGTAAGGAAAGTACCTCAGCTAAGTGGGGAGACTAGGAGATGAGCATGGAGGTGGGAATGAGAACATGTTTGGAGCTGAAACTCTGGTGAAGCAGACTATTTCAGAATACACTTTTATCATCAGTAACAGTATTTGGTTTAACTAACTTCTTTTTCCTTAAGCTGCTTGAATGAAAGACCATGCTATTCATTTTCATTCTTTTTTTTTTTTGTATGAGATAATCAGATATTTAAGTTCCGTTAATTTAACATTGATTGTTGAGTGTTCATGGATTCAAAGAATATTTCTTTCTTTTTTTGTTTTAAAGATTTTCTTTTAAAGAGATCTTTAAAAGGTTTCTTTTTAAAGATTTTATTTATTTATTTGACAGAGAGCACAGGCAAGCGGAGGGAGAGAGAGAAGCAGGCTCTCCTTTGAGCGGAGAGCCTGACGCGGGACTCGATCCCAGGACCCTGAGACCACGACCTGAGCAGAACTCAGGAGTCGGCCGCTTAACTGGCCAAGCCACCCAGGCGCCCCTTAGAGAACATTTCTTGAGTACCTTCTGTGTGCAAGATGCCATGCTAAGAGTTTTCAAAAATAAAAAGGTGGGTTAGACAATAATCAACCTTTAAGAAACTTCTAGGGTAGTTGGAAAGATAAAAAAAGAGCACAAAACACCCTCGGGAAATAGAGCTAGGAAAATAGTTTGGGGTCTGGATGCCTAGTTAGAAGTGCAGGTTTCTGTAGCAGTCAGCATCTCTTGATGAGTAGAGAAGGGACTTCATTAATTCATAGGGAAGGGATTTCATCAGATCGAGCTGACACTGTTCTCCTTAAAGAGAGGGATGTGGTGGTGGGGTCAGGTGGGGTCAGGTGCATTCTGTAACCGGGAGAGAGGAAAGGCAGAGACCAGCTAGGAGGCGCCTGACCATTACCCCAAGGACTGAACTGGATTATGGTCACAGAGTTGGAGAGGAGATGGTAAATGACACATGTTTTGGAAAGAGGACTGTCAGAACGTACTAACTAGTTGAGAGTTGGGGAAGGGGAGTACTTCAGGTGTTTACTAAGGTTTAAAAATTTTTAAATTTGAGTTCACTTTTTACAGGTATTACATTCACATGGGTCGTTACATTCACATCCAAAGGGTATGGAACTGTTTCCCTCTTCCATCTGTCCTATAGTCTCACTCCCCAGAGATTGTCACCAATGTTACCAATTTTCTGTGCATGCTTCCGGTGATAGTTAATGCTTATATAAGCAGATATGTGAGTATGGGTACTTTTGTCCCATATTTTATTTTACCCAATAGCACTTTTTTTATTTTCACAGTATTTTTTAGGATCATTCCAAAGTGGTAGATAAAAGGCTCCCACATCTTTTTTTGTGGCTACGTACATTATATGGATATTCTCTACTTTGTTCATCATTCCCTATTGATGCTTATGTAGATTAGTTCCAGTCTTTTGGTATTACAAAGAATATACACTGCAATACCTGTACATACTTCATTTCTCACATGTGTAACTATTTCTGTGGAGTAAATAGACTGGAAATACTGAGTCAGAGGTTATGTGCATTTTTTATTCTGATATACATTACCTAATTGCTCCTCATAAAGATTGCAGACTTCCATCAGCAGAATATGAGAGTGTATGTCCAGTGGGTACGTTGTCAAGCTTTCGGATTCTTGACATTCTGAGATTAGAAAATTATTTCTCAGTTCAGTTGTGATCTGCATTTATCTTATCGTGAATGAAGGTGAAGCTTTTTTCATATATAGAAGAACCATTTCTGTTTCCTTACCTGTGAGCTATCTTCATATTACTTGACCCTTTTTCTGTTAGAGTATTGGTCTTTTCTCAGTTGGAGCTTTAAATATTAGGAAAATTAGTTCTGTGTATATGATAGGAGTTGCAGATATTTTTTCACGTTTGTGTTGTTTTTTTCATGCAGAAATTTTAATTTCTTTTAGAATCGCATTTGTCAGACTCTTTATGCCACAGTTAGGAGGACCCTCTTCACTTCAGGTTTATTAGAAGGGCCTATGAGAGGGGTGCCTGGGTGGTTCAGTCATTAAGCACCTGCTGTCAGCTCAGGTCATGATCCTGGGGTCCTGGGATCGAGCCCCGCATCAGGCTCCCTGTTCAGTGGGAAGCCTGCTTCTCCCTCTCCCACTCCCCCTGCTTGTGTTCCCTCTCTTGCTGTGTCCCTCTCTGTCAAATAAATAAATAAAATCTTAAAAAAAAGAAGGACCTATGAGATATGTTACTTTTATTTTTTCATGTTTAAATTTTTCATCGACTTAGAATTTATCCTGGTGTTATTCTGATGTCTAACCTGATTTTTATGAAGTAAGAGATAGGGATCCAGCTTCCTTTTCTTTTTCTTTTTCTAAAAAAGATTTATTTATTTGAGACAGAAATTGAGAGAGAGTGAGTGCGTGAGCATGAGCCGGGGGAAGGGGCAGAGGGAGAGGGAGAAGCAGAATCCTCGCTGAGCAAGGACCCCAATGCAGAACTTGATCCCAGGACCCTGAGATCAAGACCTGAGCTGAGTCCAGATGCTTGACCGACTGAGCCACCCAGGTGCCCCAGCCTTATTTTATTTTTCAAATGGTTCCCTGGTTGTCCCTCCTTCATTATCACTTATTGAATAAACCATGTTTTCCTCATTAATTTGAGATGCCACTTCTATGATATCCTAAATTCTTACATGCATTTGGATTTATTTATGGACTTTGTGTTCTTCACTGATCTGACCCACTGGCCATGTACCAATTAATTTTACACTGTTTCAGTTGTGGTAACTTTATAATATATTTGTTTGAATATTTGATGGGCCTATTATCTCTTCATACCTCTATTTTCCGATTTTTATTTCTTTTCTTTTGGTTTTCTCATATGAATTTTAGAATGTGCTCATTTAGTGCCAAAACCCCCCAAAAGATTTTGTAGTACTTTTATAGAAATTCTGTTGGGTTTATAGATTAATATAGGGAGAATTAACATCTTGCTAAAGTGAAATTTATCCCTAAGACATAGTATGTCTTGCTTTTATTGAAGTCTTTTTTAGTGATGCCTTCGAGTGTTTTAAAATTTTCTTCATATAAGTCTTGCATATTTCTTGTTAAGTTTATTGCTGGATTTTTTACTTTTATTTCATAGCCATGATGAAGTCTTTTCTTCTCTCTATATTTTATAATTGAGTATTTTTGTCTGTTTCAAGCTACTTGTTTTCTATGTTAACTTTGTATTAGTAAATTTTCTTATCTTGCTTGTCACATTGACAGGAATCTCCAGATCTATGTTAAAAAATATTGGTGATAGATTACATCCTTATTTTGTACTGACTAGAATTTCTCTGTTAACTGTGATGCCTGCTTTTATGTTGACATATATTTTATGATGTTAGAAAAGTGTCTGTCTCTGTCTTTGTCTTTTTTTTTTTTCCTTCCAAGAATGGATTATTAGATGCCTTTTCAGTGTCTGTGGCGATGAGGTGTGACCTGTCATCTAAAAGATTTCTTTTGAGTCCTAGCTGGATGTAAAGAGGTAAAGGAGATGGTGCAGGATTAGGTGTTTCTGTGATGCTGTTGTAAAAATTCATCTCTTTTATCAAATGCTACCAATATTTAATAAGCACAGACTTGACAATAGATTAACATCAGATAGTGATTTTTATATTTCTGTCATCTGTCAGCACCTTTTGGTAGGTTCAAGTTAAACTTCTGGTCCAGAGGAAGTTAAATGGGTGTAAATGTGCATTCTGGGCATTCTGTGTTTGGGAGGTGGAGAGAGGGGGCTCACACAATAATAATTATTGTCTGGGAGCATGCAGACAGACTTTTTAAAAGTCACCTTGTTATATGAGTCATTCCTGAAACTCTCAATTAGTGGGTTTTTTTCCAGGCAGGTTAAGATAGATGCCAAATGGACAGGATGCTTTGGTTATGTGTTGCCTGTTTTAAAAAATCAATACCTTTGAATTAAAGTTTTGTAAGTACCTAAGTGCTCATTTTCTGTAGAGTTTTAAATAACATCTGCAAGTCTCATTTACTTTCCTTTTTTTAAAAGATTTTATTTATTTATTTGACAGCGAGAGAGGGAACACAAGCAGGGGGAATGGGAGAGGGAGAAGCAGGTTCCCCTCAGAGCAGGGAGCCCGATGTGGGGCTCGATCCCAGGACCCTGGGATCATGACCTGAGCTGAAGGCTGATGCTTAACCGACTGAGCCACCCAGGTGCCCCCTCATTTACTTTCTTAAAGGTATTTGTGCTTTAGGATTAGAAGGTGATTGTTTTAAATGTAACTAACCTGATCTCAAGCCATGGGAGTTTAATGACCTTACTTTACTGATTGTGGCTCATGTTTAATTTTTCTCCCTTTTTGTTCCTCATTTTGTCCATGCAAACTCTCATTTGGGGGCATTTTTCTTTCTTTCTTTCTTCCTTCCTTTCTCTCTCTTCCTTCCTTCCTTCCTTCCTTCCTTCCTTCCTTCCTTCCTTCCTTCCT
>NW_027397063.1:136380568-136491858 GCF_003265705.2 Callorhinus ursinus | reverse complement strand
CTTCCTTCCTTCCTTCCTTCCTTCCTTCCTTCCTTCCTTCCTTCCTTTCTTTCTTTCTTTCTTTCTTTCCTTCTTTCCTTCTTATTCCATACCCCTGTGGCCCTTTTCCTGTTCTTGACTACAAGGGTTAAGGGCAAGAGGACATCCAAGGCATGAATGTACAGAGATGTGGGAATTCACAGGCTACAAAGCTCTTTGCCTGATATTAGCAGAAGAGTTCTTTAATTGTACCTTCACTCGGCCCTTTTACCCAGGGTTTAGATAAGGGGTTTCTTCTTTTTTTTAAAGTTATCATTTTTTTTTAAAGATTTATTTGTTTGAAAGAGAGAGAGAGCACAAGTAGGAGGGGCAGAGGGAGAGGGAGAGAGAATCTCAAGCAGACTCCTCGCTGAGCACAGAGCCTGACATGGGGCTGAGATCATGACCTGAGCTGAAACCAAGAGTCGACTGTGTCACATAAGCACCCCAAGGCATTTCTGATTACTTACTTCATACCAGATTTCCAGAAGAGGCTACATGAGAAGAGGCTGGAGATAAAGGCCAGAGGCATGTACCCCAATTGCAACAGGAATGATAGTTGCAGCTCAGTGGGTGATCCAGACATTATAACAGAAGAAAACAGGCCATTCATGGCCATTTAGCGAAGGGGCAAGCCTTCCATCCCTTTTCAGTAGGCTGTGAGGGTTACATTTGTAGAGTACAATATTAGAAGTAGTTAAGATACCCTGGGCATCCAGGAAAAGCAGATTTGATGTAGTTTATTCTGTTTATGAAGGCAGGGAGGTATGTGGCATGTTTTGCACTCAGCTCTCATGACAGTTTACCAAGCAAAGATTGAGGAGTGCTGATATCTGTTAATAGGGAAGCTTAAAAAATTTGTTCTAATGGAAGCAGTTAAATAATTGGTGGCCATGTTTTTCTTTAGAAATCAATTTTATAAGATTATGTGGTTGAAAATATCCTCTACACATTCTAGGGTTTCTGTCGCATGTAATTGTGGCGTTTGGTTCAGGTGGTACTTGAAAAAGTTAAAAATTCAGCTTCTGTAACGAGTACAATTTTAATTTGTACTTTAGATCGCAAATGTCAGTGACTTGACATGGTCCAGAGTTTGTAGCTTTTATTTCTCCTTTGGTTTTGTATATGGTTGAAGACGATCTCCTGGCATTACTACCTCTCCTGCAGCATGTGCTCTGTATCAGCCACGCGTTGGATTAATGACCTCTGCATAAGCACTCTGTGCGGCACCGTGTATCCACACTGCTTTTCAGACCAATTCGTGAATCTCTATAGTAAGTCTGTGCCATCTTTCCTTGTCTTATATTATACGAAATCCCCGAATGTGTTGGCTTTCTGAATATGTCTATAGCATATGTGCAGGAAATTTTCATGACATTCTATTTCTGTAATCCAGAATGTGTAGTAACTTCAGGAGGAAGGGAGCTCAAGTTTTAAGTTTTATTCCAGGATTTGTCAACCTTAGCATTATTGGCATTTTAGGCTGGATAATTCTTTGTTGCGGAGGGTTGTCCTACATGTTGTAGAATGCTTAGCGACGTCCCTGACCTCTACTCATTAGATGCCATTTGTATCTCCCCTAGTTGTGACAACCAAAAATATTTCTAGGCAGGGCTCCTGGATGGCTCAGTCGGTTGAGCATGTGCCTTCGGCTCAGGTCATGATCCCAGGGTCTTGGGATCGAATCCCGTGTTGGGCTCCCTGCTCCGTGGAGCCTGCTTCTTCCTCTGCCGCTCCCCCTGCTTGTGCTTGCTCGCTCTCTTTCTCAAATAAATGAATAAAATCTTTAAAAAAAATGTTCCTAGGCATTACAAATATCCCCTGGGAGGCAAAATTATCCCTGGTTGAGAACCAGTGGTTTATTCTGTGCAAAGAATGGTTTTGAAGGTAAATACATAGTTTACATTTTTATAAGAAGATGACTAAACATTTATCGAGCACTAACCATAGGACAGCTCTAGCACAAAGCCAGCTATACAGAGGAAGCATTCCTGTTCTCAAAGAAAACATACACAGGAACAAGTAAATACAACATCATGTGATACGGGCTATAACAGATACAGAGATTGAGGGAGTGGTTACCTCTGCCAGAAAGGCACAAGAAAAAGGGAGGGGTGATATTTGACCTGGGCCTTGAAGGATGAATAGGAGTTCACCAGACTGAGTTTGCAATGGATGTCACAACAGAGAAATAAATTATGAATGAAGGCTAAATGACTCTACATTATGGTCTGCATATTGGGCTATGCTTTTTGTCCCAGTATAGTTATTAATAGCACTGTTTTTACTCTCAAAAATGCCCTATTTGGGGGCACCTGGGTGGCTCAGTCACTTAAGTGTCTGCCTTCGGCTCAGGTCATGATCCCAGAGTCCTAGGATCAAGCCCTGCATCGGGCTCCCCACTCAGTGGGGAGCTTGCTTCTCCCTGCTGATCCCCTTGCTTGTGCTCTCTCTCTTTATCAAACGAATAAATACAGTCTTTTTTAAAAATGCCCCAGTTTGAACAATAAGTTACATGGTCAATCTGGTAAGGGCTTGGAGACTTGAAACCATGAGGGCAAATGGTATATTAGAGGTATAGTGAGTCCTTTTAGTTGTCAGAGTGTAGTTTGGGGGTAGAAAGAGATGTGGAAGAGATGAGGTTGGAACTGGTTGTGGAAAGTCTCAGAGGGTCTTGTATGCCCTATTACGAAGACTGGACTTGTTCTGGACATTCTAGGAACTATTTCAAAGCTTCCAGGTAAGGGAGTGTGTTGAGAGGACAACCACAGGGAAGGTAAGCTTTCTGGATCCTTGAGAAGTTTCCGTTTGATCCATATGGTGTGTGCTTCTCCCAAACACTTCCACTTAGAGAAAATAGTTTCCTGAGAAGCTATCCTTGGCCAAGTTTTGTTTGATTACATCCAGTTACTGTTCCCAACTGTGTGACTTTCAACTCAGTTTCTTTAAGAAATGTATAAAGGAGATTTTTAGGGGATTCATGTTGATTTTCTTCTTGATTTATGAATGAAAGGAGTTTAGCTCTGTTCCTGAAATTTGAATGGATGGTGACTGTTTTAGCTGAAGATAGAGAGAGACATAGATGGGGTTTTCTAACTCGGTAGTTGGCCAAGTACAGCCTATGGGTGAAATCTAGTTTGCTGCTTGTTTTTGTAAATAAAGTTTTATTGGAACACAGCCGTGGTCATTTGTTTACTGTCACTGAGGGCTGTTTCCACGCTACAAAGGCAGGGTTGGATAGTTGCCACAGATGCAGCATGACCTGCAAGAGGCTAAAATGGTATCTGGCCATTCAGAGACAGTTTGATCCAGCTGAATTTGATAACTTTTTTCATAAAATCAGTGAATCTCTCCCATTTTCCCCATCTTCACTCTGGTTAAGATAGTTCTGTGAATGAACTAAGTTATACTGTGTTTGGTACACGTATTTGTTCCGGGGTGGGGGGTGGGGCTCGTGTTTTCAGTCTTACAGGAGTAATTGTCTTATCCAGGATTTTACCTGAGAGAGGCATAAAGCTCTAGAACTTGGCTTTTCTGTCTTTCAGGAAGTTTAGAATTGACTCCCTGGATGTGTTACCAAACTCCCACAGAGACGCTGCCAAGGCCACATGGCGTGTTCGCTCCCTCCCAGCGCCTGTGGCGTGTCTGGCGGCTTTGCTTTCTCAACTCGAGTCAAAGCCAGAAAGGACAAATACATTTCACAATTTCAAGGTTTTTTCTTTTTAAGGTGTTGTTTTACATGAATGTGTGTGTTTGAGAATATTTTTAGCTAAAAAATACAGGAAGAAAAAGAGGTGGTTGGTTGGTTGGTTGGTTGGCCTTAGAGCCTTTCCTCCCCCAATCCTGTGGTCTGTCCTTGTTTTAATGGCCATGTTTGTCTACTGCCATTGGGAGTGACACTTGCCCTCTGATTAGTGTCAGGCTGTATACTGGTGTTGAGTGGAAACTGGACCTTTGGAGAAACAGCCAGCAAAAGCAAGATGTTCACGAGGGACTGTGTGAATGAATGAACCCGAATTGGTGACTTCGCCCCCTTGCCTCCACCAGTCTGGACAGCTGCAGCTCTTTGGTGGGATTTGGCCGCTTGCTGTCAGGGATTCGTCAGTAAAAGGAGTGTGGCTATCCTAGAAAACCAGTTCAGATAAGTGAAGAATGCTGTTTGGTCATTTATGGTCCTGGACCTTGCCCCTTGTTCTTGCTCTGTGAAGTGCTTGTGTGAGGGTTTCCTTGCGTTTTTATTTGCTCCTTAAAAGCCCCAAGTGATTTTTACATCCCGTGAAACCCTCACATTAGCTGCTTGAAATTTTAGTCTGGAAATCCCTGGGATCCCTTAAAATAGCTTTTCTTTTGTGCTCTAGAAAATTCTTCTCACTGATTGCTAGCAGCTACCTCTTAGAGTTAATGAGGTTTTTGTCCGGATCTGTGTGCAGGGCTGAAAGGAACATTCCACCCCAGCGAGACAGAGCCATACGCGAAGCCAGCGGGGCAACCAGATCACTGTCACCCTCTCCGAAAACGAACCCCCCAAGTCCTGGGTGTGCCTTTCTCCTCTTTCCTCCCACTTTTTAAAAAAACTAATCAATTTTATTTATTTATTTTTAGAACAGTTTCAGATTTACAGGAAAACGAAGCAGATAGTACAGACAGTTCCTGCATACCCCCCTCCATCCCCAGAGTTTCTTTATTATTAACATCTCATGTTAATGTGGTACATTTGTTACAGTTAATGAACCAATACTGATACCTTATTATTAACTAAAGTATATAGTTTATTCAGGTTGCTTTAGTTTTTTTTTTTTTTACGTTATGTCCTTTTTCTGTTCCAGAATCCCATCCTGCATGTACCACATTACATTTATTTATTTATTTTTCTATTTATTTATTTTTCTATTATTTATTTATTGTTTGATGTAGTGTTCCATGATTCATTGTTTGCATATAACACCCAGTGCTCCATTCAATACGTGCCCTCTTTAATACCCATCACCAGGCTAACCCATCCCCCCACCCCCTCCCCTCTAGAACCCTCAGTTTGTTTCTCAGAGTCCATAGTCTCTCATGGTTAGTCCTGCCTCCTTAGGCTCCTGTTGACTATGACCATGTCTCTCCCCAACTTGCCTTGACCTTGCTGACTTGGTCATTTCTGAGGACTGCTGGGCAGTATACTGTAGGAGGTCCCTTACTGGAATTTGCTTGATGTTTTTTTCATGATGAGATGGGGTTCCGGGTTTGAGAGGAAGACCACAGAGGTCAAGTGCCATTTTCATTCCATCATGTCAGGGGTACGAGTATCTACAGGATTGAAGCCTGTTGCTGTTTAACTAACAACCTGGCTGGAGTCATGTCGGTCAGGTTTCTCCACTGAAAAACCATGCTTTCCCTGCCCTTCCTGTACAGTGCTCTTTGAAGGGAAGTCACTATATGCAGCTCACACTTAAGGAGTGGGGAGTATTGCTCTACTTCCTTGAGAGAGGAGTATTTACATTATTTATTGGGATTTCTTCTGCCTGGGAGCTTTGCTCCATTCATTCATTTATTCATGTTAGTATGGAATCACCGCTATTTGCTTTTTGCTTTGGGTTATGGTCCAATACTACTTTTTTTTGTTGCTAAACGTGTGCCAGGTTTGGCCATTGGAAACTCTTTCAGTGGGCTTCTGTGTCATGTTCACATGCCCCCGCCATTGTGGCCTTCCTTGGTTTGTTTTTGAGCATTTCCTTACTTTCTGGCACTGTCAGACCCTCCAGGCTCACCTTGTGTATTTCCTGTCCCAGTCCTAGAATCAGCCCATTTCTCCCAGGAGCCTTTTATTGGAGAATGGTACTACCGACCAAGATCTGGGTGCTGGGTGTGCTGATTGCTGTAGGGGTGTCATTTCTTTTAGGTCCTCTCAGCTGACAAAGGAAAAAATGTGTGTATGTTAACCTACATACATATGTATAAATGCATGTATACATATATATACATATATACATATGTATGTATGTATTTTTCCATGTGTAACCATCTGTATCTATGCATGAGTATGTTCAGCATACTAATGTCCCCAACATACTGATGTCCCCATTACCATGTGGATCATTCTAGACTCCTCTTGTTTATTTGTAAACTCCCTCTTCAACAGTGAGAAACTTGGTTTATATCCTCTGATGTCCATTTATTTCGTTGTTCAATTCCAGTGTATATGCATGGCAGTGTCAGCATGTTAACCTATACCCCCATGGGAAACAACTTTGTCAGCGAGAGCACAGTGCTTAGGTGCTATTTCTTGCGCCTTTAGTCTTACACTCATTTCCAAAGTTACTTAGGTCAGTACCTTTCCCCCACTCCCTTTAGCGAGGTTGTTTCATACATTTGTAAGAGTTAGAATTGTCTTGCCAGGCAGGATTCTTTCCTGGGATCCCATGACCTGCATGATGTCCTTTCTTAATTTGCAAACTGTCAAGGTTCACCGTTTGGGTGGTACAGCTGTATGGGTTTTGACAAATGCATGTCAATATCCACCATTATAGTATCACACAGAATAGTTTTACTACCCTAAAATGCCCTATGTGCCATGTATCTCACCCCTTTCCTCCTAAACCGTTGGCAGCCACTACTGTGTGTACCTTCTCTGTAGTTATATGTTTTCCACTTCTCATTTTTTAAATTCTTTATATTTGAATCTCTTAGGTGAGTACCTACTGAGGATGACCAGCTATTCAGAGCATATGGTGATTATTCTGCTGCTCTGGGAGGTGTAGGAAGTTGGATTTCTGTTTGGAATCAAGTAGAGGATAATTATGATAGCTAGGATGTATTACCTTGACAGGCGCTCCATATGTTGCAATCTGTGCTGTTGATGCCATTATCCTCCAATAAAAAGTGCATTTGCTCAGGCTTCCTGCACTGCCTGGTGGTGTGGTGGCTAGACCTGCCTTGTGTGTGTTGTACAACCTTGTTTTCCTAAGCCCAGGACAGTGATCTCCATTTATTCAGCAAGCACTTTTGGAGACACAGTCTGGAAGCCGTTCTTCCTTATTCGTGAACTGCCTCCCATGGGCCTTGATAATGATACTCCCAGTCAGATGCTTGCCTTGATTATCTGCGTCTCCAATTCAAAATTTCCAAGAGAAGGGAATACGTTATCCCTTGAACCTACCTGGGGGTAGAACAGAGTCCATGAAAGAGGTTATCTTGTCAGGTCGGCAGGTCGGGACATTCTGCATAGAAGGGGCAGGATGAGTAAAGGCCCAGAGTTAGGGCATGGAATCATCTTTAGGAGTTGCAGGACATTTGACCTAGGGAGGGATCGGGCTGGGGTTGGTAGGTGGGCAGGATCCGGTTATAAGGGGCTCCCTGTGGAGTTTAACTTCATTCCATAGATCAGAAGCCACAGCTAGGCCTTGGATAGGCCACTGTGGCCCACCTATGTGTTTTGTTTTGCTTGTTTAAATGTTTTCAGTCATTAGTTGTCATGATTTAAAAATCAAATGCTTTGACTTAAAAATCTGGTTATACATATGTAAACCTCACGGTTCAGGCAGAATTAGATCATCTAGCATTTGTGGGTCTGTCTTCCACGTGGCATTATGAACTAGGTTGTGAGTGCCCCTGTGGCCCTGGTTTTGCCTGGTCTGCTGTACCCACTGACTTTGCCAACGCTCATCCTTACAGGTTTGGCCACCTAGTAGGAGGCAGTGGGACAGGGACTTGCTTACTTCCGGTTCCTTCCCGTTGGGCAGGGTTTCAACGGTGGTACCACCTGACCATCTTGTTAATGCTTTTTGTTTCCGAGGGGGTTTTCCATTCCAAATGCTTAGATAAAAAACAGCTCTAGCCTCTGTCTTCTAGGAGGGCTTATTTAATTTTTCAGGGGACTTGTCTTGCTGTCTTTTTTTTTTTTTTTTTAAAGATTTTATTTATTTATTTGAGAGAGAGAGAGAGCCAAAGAGGGGGGAGGGTCAGAGGGAGAAGCAGACTCCCTGCTGAGCAGGGAGCCCGATGTGGGACTCGATCCCCGGACTCCAGGATCACGACCTGAGCCGAAGGCAGTCACTTAACCAACTGAGCCACCCAGGCGCCCAGTTGTCTTGCTGTTTTATACTTTGTTATTATGACTATTTTTTTCGACAATGGCTTTTTATTTTTATTTATTTATTTACTTATTTTAAATTCAAGTGTAATTAACACATGGCGTTATATTAGTTTCAGGTGTACAATAGCGTGATTCAGCAATTTTATACATTACTTAGTGCTCATCATGATACGTGTATTCTTACTCCCTTCACCTATTTCACCCATTCTCCCACCCCCTCTCCTCTGGCGACCAGCAGTTAGTTTATTATTAGTATTTTCAAAAAAACCCAAAAGAAGGTTTAAAATAATAACATGACAGCTAAGTGAATTGTCAGTGTGTTTTTACTCACCAAGGATGACTTTTATGCTTAGAAGGGAATATTTATGGTTAGTTGTTCTTGTTCAATTATTACTCAGTTTATTAAAATTGTAAATTTTAACACGTAGTATTTCTTAAACCTTAACCTCAACTTGTAGATATTATTTTATTTATAAACTGTCAATTTTTATGGTGGAAGTGGTTTTACTTATTTATCAACTAACACTTAACTTCTAAATTTAACAAATTAATGTTTTTAAGGCTTTTATTAGCATCTTACAGATTTAATCAGACTCCTTTTACATTTGAAACTATAATCACAAATTTAAACAATCTGTTTCTTTCAAATACTTTCACTAAGGCTGATAAGAAAACCAAGGAGCAAAGTCATCCACTTCAGTAACTCTCGAGAATTAATAAATCACATATATCCATTTAGCAGAACAGATTTTCTTAAATGTTTCAAACACCTGAAAAGTGTTCATGAAGTAACTCAGAACTTAACCTCTTCTCAAAACTAGTGCAAACATTGAAGATATGGGCTTTAAATTTATTTCCTTATGATCTTTAGGCTTATTGTTATATCTTCTACAGAATGCCACAATCCTACTCAATACCGAGAAGAAAAGAGCTTGCCTTAGCTCAGTCAAGGTTATGTGCTTTGACGTATGGATTGATTGCTGTCAGCATACTAGGTCTGTTTGTCCTGTGAAGGTGCTTCAAATCTCCGGAGCTGGCTGTCTGGTTACAAGGCTTCCTAATGGGTGGGAAGTTTAGATTTTTATCCTTTAGCTGGTAGTTAACCAGTTGCAGCAGGTTAGGGGCAGGCTCTGGGTTTTCATTCCTTTCCCGGGCCCTTGCCCCCTCCCACCTGACCGGGCTGCCGAAGACCTCTCCCGTGACTTCATGACCCTGGGGGGTACTGAGCCCCAGCTGCAGTGATTCCAACTTTGTCTTCTCTTACTCCCCAGTGTACTGTTGCCCTCCTTCCCGGAGTCGCATTATCGATGTACACAAGCGAAGTAACGTGATGCAAGGAGACAGAGCCTCACATTATTTAGAATTAATGCTTTTGGAGAGGCTTGAAATAGATTTCTCAAAATCTAAATACTAGAGCAAAAGAGATGTATTTAATCACATATATTCAGTCTCCACTGAAAAACTGTGGAGTTGAGGCTTACAGTAAAAACGTTTGTTAAACAGAAGAGTAAAAATAAAATGCAAAAGGAGAGATAACCACCATTTTCAGGAAAGGGCGAGGTAGACGAATCAACACTATTGAGTTCTTTGGCACGAAGACAAAAGCCCACTGATTTTGGTTTTGTTCTTTGGAAAGAGGGAGATTAACAGGTGCCTGAGAACTAATTAATCACAGATTTATAGAGCTTTTATGTTAGGGGAGAAAGGTGATTGTGAAAATGTCCACTTCAGTCTGTAAGAGTATTGGGTGGAGCAAACATTTACATCTTTATTGCACCGATTAGCATACTGCAGTGCTGTGCACTGTGGAAAATGTTCATATTTGGGGGTGGTGGTAAAAGGCTGAGTCAATTTATGGGGAGGTTTGGTGCACAAAGGAGGTGTAAGGTATCTCCCTGGTGCTCTGCTCACGAGAACAAAGGCATCCTAATGCTTTGAACGGGTCTCTTGTTAAACTGGATGCCCCTGTATTTAGAGGCAGGGGGCTGGCACTCTCCCTACACCAGCCAAATCTACCCAACCAGGAAGACAAAGTGTCAAGGAACGTTTTATTCTTACTTTAGAATTGAGGAAATATATGAGCAGGAAGATGTGTAACATATGCACCTTGGCTTTTGCGTGTTGAATAATTTAAAAATGTTCTAGAATTGTAGGCCCTCTGAGTCGAACTGTGTGTTTTAGCCTTTTTGATAGACTTTGAACAATGTCGATGAGATGAAATAAAAACTTATTGTGCATTAATTACCGACTTACTGGAGACATTGCTGGATCCATGCCGAGGAGATACGTTTTTCCAGCTTTATTGAGATATAATTGACATATAACATTGTGTAGATTTAAAATGTACTGTGTGCTGATTTGTACTATGTGCCAGTTTGTATATATTGCAAAATGGTTACTATACTAAGGTTACCTAATATCACTCATGTAATTGGTTTTTATTTGTTTGCTCACTTAGAAACTTTCAAGTATGTAATGCCTGTACTGTTAAGTACAGACACTGTGCAGAACTTACTCGTCTTATCTCAAAGTTTGTGCTTTTTGACCAGTATCCCTGCAATTCTCCTACCCCCTAGCCCTGGTAACCACCGACCTACTCTTTCTGTGAGTTTGGTTTGCTTAATGACTTTTTTAAAAGATTTTTTAAAATTTATTTGATGGGGAGAGAGACTGAGAGAGAGAGCACAAGCAGGGGGAGGGGCAGAGGGAGAGGGAGAAGCAGGCTCGATGTGGGACTCGATCCCAGGACCCTGGGATCATGACCTGAGCCCAAGGCAGACGCTTAACTGACTGAGCCACTCAGGTGCCCCAGGTTTGGTTTTTTTAGAGTCCACATATAAGTGAGATCATACAACATTGGTCTTTCTCTGACTTATTATAGCATAATACCCTCAAGGTCCATTCATGTGGAGGTGATGTTGCATGGTTGGTCACCAGAGAATTTGAGGACAAGAATTGGGAGGGGAGGGAGTGGTTAGAGTAACTGCAGAACAGGGCAAGTCTTATTCATGGCAATTTTTTTCCTGTTACTATTCAACAACTATTTATGCAAAAATGCTGTGTTCAGAGCACTGTGCTGGATGCAGCTGTGGATACAGAAGAAAACACAACAGACACCTCCCTGAACACAGGAGCTTATATTCTAGTGTAGTTTTGTCTGTTAGAACATTCTGCAATGATGGAAATGATCCATAGGCATGCTGCCCAACACAGTAGCCAGTAGCCATATGTCACTATTGAGCACTTGAAATGTGGTTAGCATGACTGGAGAACAGACTTTAAGTTTTATTTAATTTTAATCAATGTGAGTTAAGTAGCTGCATGTGGCTAGTGACTCATTACATAGCATAATTGTAGTGGATCACATGGATCCTAATAGTCTTCCTATTTAGACTCCAGGAAACTAGAAAAATTTGATACCAAAGGCTAGAGTGCCAGGCTCAAATAATTCCACATATTGGGAAATGAGAGTCCTATCTTGGATATATTTTTGCTATGACATTTCCCAAAGTGAGTTCCATGGAACACTAGTTCCATGAGATGCAATGCCCCCCAAAACTTTTTTTTTACTATTTTTTTAAAAAGATTTTTTATTTATTTGTTTCTTTTAGAGAGAGAGAGAGAAAAAGCAAGCAGAGGGAGAGGGAGAGAATCCCAAGCAGACTCTACACTGAGCACAGCCTGAACCAGGGCTTGCTCTCACAACTCTGAGATCATGACCGGAGCCAAAACCAAGAGTTGGCCGCTTCACTGACTGAGCCACCCAGGCATCCCTGCCTAAAAAACTTCTCATGGTTGATAACACTCCCTGCTGTCATATCCTTGTGGGGCTAGACAATGAGCACCAGCATATTTCTTCTCTGTTAAGTCACAGTAATGAAACTGATGCTTCATTCAGTTTCAGTTTGGCTGGGTTTCTCAAACTTAGCTGTTGATTGCACCCTTTTATTCACTGACACCTATCAACATACAAACACTTTGGGTAGTGCTACTCCAGGGAGACAACTGAGCTAGCTTTAGGACTGGCTTAAACACCAAAGGAATGAATGGTTATGGTTTTGCCATGGACTGAATGATTGTGTCCCCCATCTCCCCTCCCAGATTCATATGTGGAAACCTGATCCCCAGTGTGATGGTGTTGGGAGGTGGAGGAGCCTTGGGGAGGTGATGAGGTCACAAGGGTGGACCCTTCCTGAATGTGATTAGTGCTCTTATAAAAGAGACCCCAGAGAGGTCCCTTTCCCCTTACCCCATGTGAGGACCCAGCACAAGGACTGCCATCTATGAACCAGGACATGGTTTCTCACCATGACTCTGCAGGTACCTTGACTGTGGACTTCCTAGCCTCCAGAACTGTGAGAAATAAATTTCTGTTTATAAGCCACCCAGTCTGTGGTACTTTGTTACAGCAGCCCGAATAGACTAAGACAAGTCTCTGCTTGGTTCTTGATTTTTCAAGAATATGAGAATCCCTCCACTCTCCTAGATTTGGGTTGGTAGAAATGTGACAAGATTAGGGGCATAGAACCACATATTATGCATTTGGGTACTGAATACATTTGCTTCTTTCAGTAACAACAAAAATCTTCCGAGAGTTTGATCTATCTATATCTATATCAATATATCTATATAGCATTTTGTTTATTTTGTCTTGCCAGTTTTCTAAGTTGTTATCAGCTAGCCTGTAGCCCAAGTTAGCCTAAATTAATACATGCCCAGAGAAGTCGAACGGTTTGATTTTGTTTTTCTATTTGGATTTATAAAACTAGTACTCATTCAGCCATTTCCACCTTCTGACTGATGTATAAAGACCTACGTGGACTCTATGGAAGTTACTTAAGTTCCCTCAGCTACTTGGTATAAATTAGAAGCACAGGGTTTAGGACATATCGATCCCATAGGTATTTTAAGAATTCTGGTTAGATTGAATTATATACCAGTTTTCACTCATGCTATTTTATATGTGGGTGTTTTGGCATGTGTCCATATATATACACACACAAATAAGATATCTAAGTTTGCTAATGCCTTACATAAAAGGAAAACTAGACTGGATTCAAGGCTATTCATAAAATAATGCCACTCTTACTTGTCCTCTGAAACACTTTCCTGAGCATCAGAGAGGGAAATGGCATGAGCAAACCATGGGTGTGGATCTCTTGTTATCCATCATGCTCATGAACACCGTCCATCATGCCTGATGTGGCGAGAGAAGGTTAGAACTGCCAAGTGTCATATCTTCCAAGGTCCCTTATGGTGTTGAAATTCTTTCATTGGATGACAGCTTTATTGAGAGTTTTCACTATAGTAAAACAGTGTATCGTGGACTAATGAATTTTAGCATCATAGGCGAGATACACTCAAAATGTATAAAGGCTTCAATAAAGAAAATGTGTAGGATGAACTTGATTTTTGGCCTGGGAGGAGGGCCAGAGCTTCTTGGGTTCCTTAACTTGGCATTTCATTTGTACGGGTTAGAAAACATTGCTTGTTTCCACCATTTGGAACTCCTCTACTCCCAGTTCTTCCTCCAGTTTACCATTTTTTTTTCCTGTGACTATCAATATTTTTCTTTTTACAGGTTTTTAGAAAATACTGTTTTATTGCGGTAAAGTACATAAAATTGTTTTAACCGTTTCTAAGCATTTTAACTACCTGTGGTATTAAGTACATTCATATTGTTTTGCAACCGTCAGACTTAACCACTTTTAATCAGTGCTCGTTTGCGTGGGGCATGTAGGGAAATTCCCAGTGGGGCCTGACCGTCTATCACTTGGAATTTCTTCATATTATTAAATTAAGACTGTTCATAAGCAAGGCCCGCCAGCCAAAGTCAACTATTTCCATAAGATAGCCATATTTACAAAGGAAGAATGACTGACATTTGCATATTCCCTGCTTGCAGTACTTTATTTATGTCACAAACAAGGCAAAAGAAAGATGTAGAGGTGAAAGTATTAACACAAGATGAATGGTGTTTGCCGACTCCCATGAGGGTGAATGGAGACTCACCATAACACCTGTAATCACTGGCCTGGGAAAGGTGATAAAAGGCTCAGAACACTTTCCTTTTCAGCTACAACAGTAGCTTCAAGATTATCTGCGAAATCCAGCCCATTGCCTTTTTCATAAATAAAGTTTTATTGGGACACAGGCACAGGTATTGGTTTACTGTGGTCTATGGGTATCTTGGTACCACATCAACAGAATGGAGTAGTTGCAGCCAAGACTATGGCACACTGAGCCTAAAGTATTTACTTTCTGGCCCTTTCCAGAAAATTTGCTGACTCCTGTTCTAGGAGCTCCGCCATAGGCCCTGGACATTATCAGCTGTGTGTAAGTTCTACCTCAGGCAGAGGGCTGAAGCAGGATGGGCCACATCTGAGTTCCCTGGGGGTGATGTATCTAATAGGGACCCTGCAGTGCCATGGCAGTGAAAAGAATCAGAGTAACAGCCCAGGTATAGCCGACCTTGAAACAATGTTCTCTGATTCAGGAGAACGTTTTATTCTGGACCATGCCTGAGAAGAGAGCGTGCTGGATTACATAATGGTTTGAATAAAGGAAGTAGGGGCCCTTTAATTAATGAAGTGGTTTATTAGGAAGGTAATTTAAGCATGCTATAAATATTTGTAAGGCTGGGGAGGCTTATGGATTCATTTGAAGGAGATGACGCTGCTCATTACATTTTGCAATCTAAGACCGAGCAGTATTTCAGTACCACCTTTGATTTGTCATACATTCTGTTTGTCAAGAAGTTCAGCAGGGGGAGAGAGTCCCTGGATTTCTGGTCTCTGAATTCTGCAAATGCCTTGTCCATTACTGAAGTCTCTGTCCCCATATTGACGCCTGGAGAGCGAGGATGCCAGTTGGTTGACTTCCACATCTCCAATGCAGCTAGCTTCTTGGGTGCTCCAGAACTTGCCTTTGGAGTGTCTTCAACTTCTCAGCTTCTTCTTCTTCTTCTTCTTTTTTTTTTTTTTTTAAGGGTGTTAGGTGGTTGGTTTCAAAGCTGCTGTTCAGAGTGGGAGCAATTCAAGTAGATTGATGGGAAGTTCACAGACGGCAAAGTAGCATTGGTTATGCCTGGGATGTGGGGAGTAGCCCTGGAAAGAAAAGCTAATGTGGACGCTGAGGGTCTGTGGACGTTACAGCATGCTCATTTGATCTGAAATTGCTGGGGTGCCAGAGTGGGTCTGCTGAGCCAATGAGTCAGTGTGGAAATGTTAATTTGCATTGTTTTTTGCTAATGAAATAATTTGCTGAGAGGAGGCGATTTAGTGAGACGTTCCCTCTTCCTTTTTTTTTTTTTTTTTTTAACTTTGAGCTGTACCAGCGATAGCTTTCATTAGCCACAAGAGTCGTAGAGTTAATGGAGTCTTTTATTTTCTATTATGCTCATTGTCTTTCCCAGGACTAAGCTCCAGGTGCCTTCAGAAGTGGCCCCACAAAATATAATACAGAAGACCAGAAACCAAATCAAGGTGCTATCCTGGCTGAAAGCCAATATATTTCTTTTGGTAGAGAATGCTATTTAGAAACTGCAGGTCTTGGTGATAAAATGATTTATCTGTCCCATCAGTAGTTCCGATATAAAGGAGAGTGGTTATGGAAACATGCCACCAGAGGGCCAAGCCTGCAGTTGGGACCGGTGATGTCAGCTCTCCAGTTCCTTGATTCACTAACCTCGAGCTAGGTTTCTCGTAGCTCAGTCTAGAGAAGGGCAGAGGAATGAGCACCATCATTAAGAACCCTGATGAATGCCAGCTGTGTTTCAACATTCTATTCTTTTAAGATCCCTCTTTCTAATCTGGATGATATGTCCCTCCGGCGACCTGGTGTCTTTGGTGGGCCCTTGACCAGGCTCCACTCTCTGACGGATGCTGTTGTAGAGGTGGTTTCAGGGTTTCCTGTTGGTTACTAATCACCAGTTAAGTGAAAGCCAAATCAAGCTGTGCGCCTGGCTCGGCCCCTGGGGGAGCTGCTCGTCTTCTCTTTCCAGCTCCTTGCCCTCAAGTGCCGCCATCATCTGTAGCCGATCAATATCCGCCAGGTACTTAAAAAATGTCCTGGCTTATGGAAATGGAGTATTATATCAGGGAATTGATTGCACAACCCAGAGGATCACAGAGTGTTTAGAGGCAAGCAAACAGCCTAAAGTAATAGGAAACCCAAGTCAGTGCCGGTTTTCCTGTCCAGCCCTTTCCTTAACCTCTTCCTCACCAATGAGCCCCAGCAAATGCAAGCAGGCCCTTTGCACAGGAAGAATGCCTGGCGGCATTGTCCTAGGCTGGCCACCTTGCCTCTAAATCAGCTCATAGAGGAACAGGTTATCAGGCTACAGGTGGATGAGAAGGGGGTGGTGGCTTTCTTAGGGTGCTGGAAAATAAGAAGGGAAAGCCTTCTATGTGACCTATCCGTACATGTTATATATTATCTGTGCACATAAATCTCTGCCTGGACTATTGCAGTCAGCTCTTTGCAGACTTCCCTGCTTCTCTGACCCCCTCACTTGAGCATCATTTTGGAGTGATTCTCTAGTGTCAGAGACCTCCAGGAGCCACCCCCCCCCCCCCCCCCGCCTTATCTGGGTTAAAACCTTGCATACAACGGATGTTCATGAACGATAGGTTCAACATTGCTTTTATCCCCCGTCACAGACCCTTGGGTGGGTACATGGCATTGCATCTGGGGTGTGACCTATGACCTAATGGAGACCTTTCCATAAATTATGACATCAATAATTCAGAGTCAGGCTGTGTAATTTACTGCTTCTCCAGAGGGTTGGAGAAATGTTGGGCTTCTTGGAGCCATAAAAGTTCTTTCGACATAAAACCTGCAGAAGTGGGTTTGGCAGGCAAGCTCTCTTCCATGACTTCAGTGATGCTTTTTCAAAATCAAGTTTTACTTCAGTGAGTTCTTTGTTAGCCATGGATGATCTGGAAACGTCGTTGTCACCATCAGGTACAGCCCCTTTTATTTCTGAAACCCGAGTCAAATCTGCTAGCGGTCAGCCATCCGTGGCAGATCTGGTGCTCACCTTTTCTTCCTGCTCAGAGGGGAGGAGTGACCAGTGAGGGAAGAGGACTGGAGGCTCAGGATGCTCCCCAGATCGATAAATTAGGTCCTGCATGATTGGGAATTGATTATTTTGTTAATTGGCTGGTCTTTGATCAGCGATAAGTACACTGGGTAAGATGCAGAATCAGTGATTGTAAACTTTTTCCCATCCTGGCACAGAGCCTTGTAAAAATACTCATTGAGTATCTAAAATGTCCTTGTTAATGGAGAATCATTTTGGCTTTAAGAGCTTTATATTCTGGTTGTGAGAGTGGTGATAATAGATAAACGAGGATGGTGACAATGAAGGGACAAGGTTTTATTTACTGATCTTTCAGCGTGGGCCCGTCAGGGAACGAGGATACAGCTTCCTCTATATGTGCGAGGCTGGTCAGGCCCAGAGGGATGCTTTATCAAGTGACATGGCCCCAGAGGGGTTTCCAGTTAGGTGGCAGAGACAGTCATGTAACTGGTAATGAGTAATAATAATAATTAATAATAAAGGAGCAGAAGTAGCCACTGCCCCAAATGACTTCCCACTGTTTCAGCTCCATCGGTCTGCTGGTGGCCAAGCTGACGACTTCTGGCTGGGGTTGGTAGGAGAGGGAGGTCACATATATTTTCCAAGAAACAATTTAGGAGGTAGTTGGCGGGGAAGGCGGGGGGAGGCTGAGAAGTTCAAAGAACCAAGCGAAAAGACATGAGCTGTTTGGTTCCCTTGTGGTGAAGGGATTGCTTTGTTTGCTCGAGCCTGGCCGAGACAAGTGGCAGATAATCCGCAGGGCAGACTGATGGGATGGCGCGCCCTCCTTCTGTGGTCACATCTTTGTCTATGCTGTCTTCAGTGCCATTTGTGAAATCTAGAGCAGCCTCGGGGGACACCCCCAAACTCATGGCACTTCATAGCGGTGTAGATTCGTAAGGTTGAACAGTGGCACCTGGCACTCAGAATTCAGGCTGGATCGTTCCCGCCAGTGGCAAACACAGCTCTCCATTCTTCTTTTTCTCCCGGTTTTCCCTCATTTGAGGTGAGGGGAGAAGCCAGAACGGTTAATCAAAGGATCGTTTCTTGGCGGGGAATGTTTGACGGTCTTGCTAAGGAATCTTTGATACTTTTTCCGGAGGTGGTGTAATTGAGATTTCAAACCCAATTTGGAAAATATAGTCAATGTTTGGAATTTGGTTGATATTCATTAATTTCCATTCTCCTCTCTCATTAGGCCTTAACTTATTATGATTACTTTTTAGTTTTTTAAGTTATTTAATTATTTTTTCTTTTTTTTTTATTCATTTATTTGAAAGAGAGAGCACGAACCAGGGGAGGGTCGGAGGGAGAAGCAGACTCTCCGCGGAGCAGGGAGCCTGACGTGGGAGCCAATCCCAGGACCCAGAGATCATGACCTGAGCCGAAGGCAGACGCTTAGCCCCCTGAGCCACCCAGGCGCCCCTTATTATTACTTTTTTATTGAGTAAGCTGTGTACCCAATGTGGGGCTTGAACTCATGACCTCGAGACTGAGTCATAAGCTCTCTTGACTGAGCCAGCCAGGCGCCTTATCTTATTATTGAGATGAGCAGTCACCAGGTTCTTTGTCTTGGTGCTCTTTAATGGACTGCCACAAGCTCTTTGGCACATTGATAAGTTTTGCTGTCATCATGTAATTTGAGCAATAGGAAGTCACAACTCATATGTGTCCAGTATGTGATCACAGGCATGTGCCCTTGAAAAAATAAGCTATGTAGGAGGCATGTGTAGGGTTTTTAAAAGGAGTAACTGGTAAATATTTCCTGAATTTATGTTACTTGACACGTGTGTGTGTGTGTGTGTGTGTGTGTGTGTGTGTGTGTGTAGTGCTTGCTACGGGCTGGACACTGTTCCAAGCATTTTATTTTATTTTTATTTTTTAACGATTTTATTTGTTTATTTATTTCAGAGAGAGGGAGAACGAGCAGGGAGGAGGGGCAGGGGGACAGAGAGGGAGAAGCAGGCTCCCCATTGAGCAGGGAGCCTGATGCGGGGCTCGATCCCAGGACCCCGGGACCATGACCCGAGCTGAAGGCGGACGCTTAACCGACTGGGCCTCCCAAGTCGCCCCATTTTCTAAGCATTTGCTCCTCACAGAGGTCCTGCAAGGTAGATAGTTTTATTACCTGATCCTTTTGTCGCTTATATGTTTGTTTTGTGTTCAGCTGCTTCTGGTTTCAGAAAATTCTTTGGAGAAAACCTCAAAACAGAGAATTCTGTTCATTCACTGCTACCTCCTTCTTCCCGAAAATTGAAGTTCCACCTTTATTTGATGAGCTCAGTGGCAAAGCATCAGCTGTTCCCACCACAAGGTCAGACCAGGTTGGAAATGATTTTGTTTCAGGTCCCCTGAGAGTCTGTGAAGAGTGAGAGTGTGTGGAAGTTTTGGCCCACGGTGTCCTCCGCTTGGGATTATGTGTTCCCGAGGGCAGATGTGTGCCCACAGCCACCCAGGAGGACCCGGATGACCTCCCGGCGGTTTTGTTTTTGGACTGGATGTTGTGTTCATGGTGGATCATGTTGCATGTTGGCTTTGGAGCGTGTGTTGGAGGAACAGTTGAGATTTTAATCTTTATGGGGTGACATTTTTGATACGTCTGACCCTTTCAGGTTGGTTTAATTAAATGCCAGGGAGAGCTGTCCAACAGGTGGCTTTCATTTTGGAAATGTGTATGTTTTTCCAGGGCCCTTTATGGTGGCTTGATCCGATGGCCATACATCATTTTGGCTTATTCTTACATTAGTGCCTGCGACTAATTGCCAGGTCTGCTCCCTTTTTTTCTCCCCGGCCCTGAGATCTGCTGACTGGTTTCTGTTGAGTTTTGGGTTTCCTGCCTGTCTGGGAGGCTTGGGACCCCATGCTCAGGGAAGGTAGTCAAGCCCTAAAGCTAAAGCTGGGCTGGAGAAAGCAGGTTAAAGTGGGTGTGGAGGGCCTGGGTGTGGAGGGACCAGGGAATGAGCCAGCCAGCGCCCTGGGCGCCGGAAGGGGCCGGATATGGGAACTCTCCTCAGTGAAGCCCCGTGGCCCATGGACAGTGAGGTTCAGATTTCCCCCTTTCATCTCCTGGCCTTCCCTTCCTCCAGGTGTCAGCTGCCTGCAGAAGCCTTTGAGGAGAAATTACTCCAGGGCAGGCTTAGCTCACTGGTTTTAGCAAACATCACACCTTTGACTTCCAGGCTGAATATTCACCATTTCCTGACCAGTGTTCCTTCCTACTCCATGACCCTGCTTTTAGTTTCTTGAAAGTTGAGGCCCCTTGTTCTGAGGGGGAAGATTTAGTATATTCCTATCTTCCTGAGAGAGCCGGGATAGGGTTGTGGTTAGGGACCAGATTGTTAGGCTCACATCTTTGCTGCTAATTGGCTGTGTGACTCTGGTAAGTGAGAGACCCTCCCTGTGCCTTGGTTTCCTTGTCTTTAAAGAAAGGGGTAATAGAGTATCTACCTCAGAGGGTTAGGCAGATGTTAGTGATTGTTTTCTTCTCTGCCTTCCCAGCTCTCCTCCATAGAGGGACCATAGGACGAAGGCAGGAGTTTTTGTCCCACATCCCCACCCCCATTCCAGGCACCTGGAATAGTGCCTGGCCCTTAGCAGGTGCTCAACATAACTGTTGAATGAATAAATATGGGAAAGACTGTGTGAATGCTCTTTGCTAGGGCCTCTTGTATACCACGTATCTTTGGAATAGAGAGAGGATCAAGGAGGAAGGGCAGGGAGCTGGAAATGTCGGGAAAATGCAAGAACTAATAATCCTCATTTTCCTACACACTGTCCACTTTCTGCATTGTTGAGCTGGCCCTTTTCCCTTACTGCCCCCCGTGGAATCTGACGCTTTCTAGAAGGTCGCCCAGAGCACTGGTGACTGACTTGGGGGGCTGCATTAGGAGTGGCAAGGAGCTTGTGAGAATACTTGGGAGATAATATATACCATGGGGCAGAGTGACAGGGGACTCGGTGTAGACTGGTGGGGAATCTTCGTTGAACAGGAGACACTTTAGAGCTGAGATCGGAGAGGATAAGAACTAGCTAGGTCAAGAGTAGGGAACAGGTTTCTAGGCAGTGAGAACAGCATGAGCAAAGGCCCTGAGGCAGGAGAGACGTGGAAGGACAAAGATAGCCAGTGTGGCAGGAGCAGAGGGGACAGGGAGGGCCTTGGCAGAGGAGACCTCAGAAGTGAGTGAAGTTGCATCATGCAAGATCTTTAGGCCCATTAAGGATTTTGGATCTTATATTGAATGCTACAGGAAGCCATTAAGGATTTTAATCAGGAGTACATACTGACCTCATTGGTAGTTTAGGAAAAATCTTTATGTTAAATAGAGGGAAAATGGATCAGAAGTGAGTGAGAATGGATGTGGGGAGATCTGCAGGAAAACTTTTATGTTTTGACTTCAGGGTTTAAAAGAGTATTTAAAAATCCATAAGATCACTTCAATACATGTTGGAAGACATTTCTCAAAAGTCAACATCTATTTTTATTAAGCTTTTGTTTTGAAATAATTTTCAATTTATAGTAGAATTGCAAAGATGTAAGAACATTTTCATATACCATTTCAATGGGTGCAGGGCTGAAGACAGTGTTATATAGTAAATGATTTTTTTAAAAGTTTCACTTTTTAACTTTGTTGGTTTATAGAATACCATTTTAAAAATAGTTCTTAGTATATTGCTAGGCTTTTTTTCTTTTTTTAAAGGATTTTGTTCCATTTCTTTTTTCAAAGAAATGGAACAAATAATCCTAAAATTTGTATGGAACCAAAAAAGACCCTGAAAAGCCAGAGGAATGTTGAAAAAGAAGAGCAAAGCTGGTGGCATCACAATTCTGGACTTCAAGCTCTATTACAAAGCTGTTATCATCAAGACAGTACGGTACTGGCACAAAAACAGACACATAGATCAATGGAACAGAATAGAGAGCCCAGAAATGGACCCTCAACTCCATGGTCAACTAATCTTCGACAGAGCAGGAAAGAATGTCCAATGGAAAAAGGACAGTCTCTTCAACAAATGGTGTTGGGAAAATTGGACAGCCACATGCAGAAGAATGAAACTGGACCATTTCCTTACACCACACACAAAAATAGACTCAAAATGGATGAAAGACCTAAGTGTGAGATAGGAATCCATCAAAATCCTAGAGGAGAACACAGGCAGCAACCTCTTCGACCTCAGCCGCAGCAACGTCTTCCTAGAAACAACGGCAAAGACAAGGGAAGCAAGGGCAAAAATGAACTATTGGGACTTCATCAAGATAAAAAGCTTTTGCACAGCAAAAGAAACAGTCCACAAAACCAAAGACATCCAACAGAATGGGAGAAGATATTTGCAAATGACATAGCAGATAAAGGCCTGGTATCTAAAATCTATAAAGAACTTATCAAACTCAATACCCAAAGAACAAATAATCCAATCAAGAAATGGGTAGAAGACATGAACAGACATTTCTCCAAAGACGACATCCAAATGGCCAACAGACACATGAAAAAGTGCTCAACATCACTCGGCATCAGGGAAATCCAAATCAAAACCTCAATGAGATGTCACCTCACACCCGTCAGAATGGCTAAAATTAACAAGTCAGGAAACAGCAGATGTTGGCGGGGATGCGGAGAAAGGGGAACCCTCCTACACTGTTGGTGGGAATGCAAGCTGGTGCAGCCACTCTGGAAAACAGTATGGAGGTTCCTCAAAAAGTTGAAAATAGAGCTACCCTACGACCCAGCAATTGTACTACTAGGGATTTACCCCAAAGATACAAACGTAGTGATCTGAAGGGGCACATGCACCCCAATGTTTATAGCAGCAATGTCCACAATAGTCAAACTATGGAAAAAGCCTAGATGTCCATCAACAGATGAATGGATAAAGATGTGGTGTGTGTATATACACACACACACACACACACACACACACACACACACACACACAATGGAATATTATGCAGCCATCAAAAAAAACCGCCACGAAATCTTGCCATTTGTAACAATGTGGATGGAACTAGAGGGTATTATGCTAAGCAAAATAAGTCAATCAGAGAAAGACAAGTATCATATGATCTCACTGATATGAGGAATTTGAGAAACAAGACAGAAGATCATAGGGGAAGGGAGGGAAAAATGAAACAAGACGAAACCAGAGAGGGGGACAAACCATAAGAGACTCTTAATCTCAGGAAACAAACAGGGTTGCTGGAGTGGAGGGCTGTGGGAGGGATGGGGTGGCTGGGTGATGGACATTGGGGAGGGTATGTACTATGGTGAGTGCTGTGAATTGTGTAAGACTGATGAATAACAGAGCTGTACCCCTCAAATAATACATTATATGTTAATAAAAAATCTTAAAAAAAATGGAAGCATTTTATTTATTTATTTGAGAGAGAGAGTGAGCGAGAGAGAGCACAAGCAGGGGGAGGGGGAAGGGCAGAGGGAGAAGCAGGCTCCCTGCTGAGCAAGGAACCCGATATGGGACTCAATCCCAGGACCCTGGGATCATGACCTGAGCCAAAGGCAGATGCTTAACTGACTGAGCCACCCAGGTGCCCGGATTTTTTCTTTCTCCCGTAACTGCATATTAAACTTTCACATATTATTTTTCTGCATTTATTAAGATGATCATACATTTTCTTCTTAATTTCTTCAAAAATTTTAAAGAAAATTTTATTTTTGTTTTTGTTTTACAATCTTTTCTGCCCTCTGACTTTTATGTCCTTGTGCCATAGGGACATGTTTGGATTAAAAAAAAAAAACCTGTTTAATTTGCATTATCTGTTGTTTAACTGTCAAGTTTAGTTCATTTATAATTTTGTGATTACTGATAACATTTAGATGTGTTTGTGCCATTGTAATCACTGATTTCTATTGGTTTCAATATTTCTATGTTTTCCCCTCCTTGTTTTTTGGGGATAGATTGAATTTTTTGTTCTTTTATATGCCATTTTTCCTTTCCATTGTTTTGGAATTTACACACTATTATTTTCATGGTTTTTCTTGAAATTGTATATTGAGTTTTAAAAAATATAAAGTTAACTATTTAAATCCCCTTTCCAAACTCAGTTGAATAATTTCAGTGCTCCCTCCTATCTTACATACTATTGTTCATTATTTTAGTTCTGTCCTTTAAAAAAATCCCACAAGTTAGGGCAGCTGGGTGGCTCAGTCGGTTAAGCGACTGCCTTTGGCTCAGGTCATGATCCTGGAGTCGCAGGATTGAGTCCCACATCGTGCATCCTGCTCCCTGCTCAGCAGGGAGTCTGCTTCTCCCTCTGACCCTCCCCCCTCTTGTGCTCTCTCTGTCAGTCAGTCTCTCTCTCTCAAATAAATAAAATCTTTAAAAATAAATAAATAAATAAAGATAAAAAATCCCACAAGTTAGACATCGTTATTTTTGTACAGACCATATTGTTTTGGTTTGCCTCTATGCTTATCATTTTATTCGTTAATCATTCTTTTTTGTATATCAGATATATCTTTGGAATTTTTTTTCCTTAAATTTAAAAGCTCCTTAATTGCAGGTCTCTGGGTGTTTTGTATACCTGTAAAGTACTTTATTCTCATTCTGCAACTTTTCTGGGCACACAATTTTAAATTGATATCTATGTTTTCTCTCTGTTTTGCAGATACTCTACTGCTTTGTGTCACCATTGTTTCTGTGGAGTGACATGCCATATTCTGATTGAGATTCCTTTGTAAAGGATCTGAACTTTACTTTCATTCAGGATCTTCCCTTTGCTATTTGCAATTTCTTGATGACATGATTAGCTGTGAAATTTTTTTTAAAAGATTTTATTTATTTATTTGAGAGAGAGAGCGCGCACGCCCATGCATGAGTGGGGGGAAGGAGAGGGGCAGAGGGAGAAGCAGACTCCCCGCTGAGCAGGGAGCCCAACATGGGGCTTGATTCCAGGACCCCGGGATCATGACCTGAGCTGAAGGCAGACGCTTAACTGACTGAGCCACCCAGGCGCCCCTGCCGTGAAATTCTTTTTATTTCTCATGTTTGAGTTACAGGGGAGCCCATTTTGGAAAATTCGCAGCTATTATTTCCTTGAATATTGTCTTTCCTTCCTTCTCTCCATTGTGTTGTTTGGTGCTGTAATTAGATCAGTGGTTGGCCTCCCAATCTCCTAATGTCTCTCCTATAGTTTCTGTGTTATCTTTTCTGTCGCTGGGGCACTTTGGGGAATTTCTTTGAGTATATCTTTCAGATTACTTATTCTCTCTCTCACTCTTTTTTTTTTTTTAAGATTTATTCATTCATCTTTATAGAGGGAGAGGGTGGGGGGAGGGGAGAGGGAGAGAGAATCCCAAAGCAGACTCCCTGCTGAGCTCAGAGCCTGATGTGGGTGCACAATCCCAAGACTGAGATCATGACATGAGCCAAAATTAAGAGTTGGCCACTTAACCGATTGAGTCACCCAGGCACCTCCAGATTACTTACTCTCTTTTTAGATGTTTCTGATCTACTGCTTTACCCATTCAGAGATTCTTTTATTTTTTTAATTTTAATTTTTTTGAAGTGTAGTTGACACACAATGTTACTTTGGTTTCAGGCGTACAAAATAGTGATTTGACAAGTCTATATGTTATGCTATGCTCACCTCAAGTGTAGCTCCCACCTGTCATCCTACAACTACAATGCTATTATACTCCATTGACTACATTCCCTATGCTATATAGTCTTTTAATTAAAAAATTACAGTTTTAGGGCGCCTCGGTGGCTCAGTTGGTTGGGCGACTGCCTTCCGCTAGGGTCATGATCCTGGAGTCCCGGGATCGAGTCCCACATCGGGCTCCCTGCTCAGCAGGGAGTCTGCTTCTCCCTCTGACCCTCTTCCCTCTCGTGCTCTCTGTCTCTCATTCTCTCTCTCTCTCTCAAATAAATAAATAAAATCTTAAAAAAATTACAGTTTTAATGTATAGAGGTTGCATTTTGTTTTCAAATACATCTGTTCCTTCCTGATAGTCTTTGGTTATGTGCATATCTTTGTGTTTGTATACTTTATTTCATTAAATATTTTGTACCCAGCTTTTATATACTCTATATCTAACAATTGCAGTTATCTGCCATTCTTGGAGATCTGAATGCATTGTGTTTTGTTTCTGCCAAAACTCACTCCTAGTGGCTTGCCTTCTTTTGTACTTGGTGATCTTTGTGAATATGTTGCTTGAACTGATCTGCATGAGAATATACATTAGGGATGCTTCCTCCGGAGAGGATTTACTTTTGTTTCTTATAGGAGCCAGAGGGGTGCTGATCTGAGATTATTTTAGACCCCCTTGAGGGTCTTGGTTTAAAGGGGATCCCAGGTGTGGCTTCTCCCAAACCTGGGAGAAATTGAGCCCACGGGCGCACTATCGTAGCCTGCTGCTATCAACATCTGCCCTCAAGACAACCAACCCTGCTGCCCCCAGCTGCCACAGCCCTGGTACCACGTGGGTACATATGTGTGGGGCATTCCTTAGAAACTATGGTTTCTTGTGAGATTTCTTGCATAGTATCTAGAACTCAGTTACCGTAGAAGGAAGATTCCTCAAAACCCCTATTGCCTGTGATACCAGAAGTGAAAGGACTTTTTCACCTTCACATTTGATGATAATCAGCTGAACACCAAACGAAGGGTTCCAAGATCTTTTCCTTTACATTTTGAAAGTATTTCTTTGTCTTCTTACATCTAATGTTGCTGTTGAAACTCAGATGTCAGTCTGGTATTTTTCTTTCTTTACAGGTTTTCTGCTTTTTCCCTCTGGAAACTTTTAAATTTATTCTTTTTCTTTGATTAGTATTTTACTATAATAGATCTAGGTGTGGCTTTTTCTCATTCAGCTTTTTTGGCATCTGTGAGTTCTTTCAATCTGAAGTGTTAACTCTTCAATTGTGGCAAATTTCTGGTTCTTATTTCTTTAAATATTTCCCCTTTACCTTTCATTCTTTTTTTTTTTCTTCCCCATGGAACTGCTGTGAGATGGATGTTGACACTTCTATTTTATCACATTTTTTTTTCCACCTTTAAAATCCAGTCCTGTTAGGCACCTGGGTGGCTCAGTTGGTTAAGCAGCTGCCTTCAGCTCAGATCACCATCCTGGAGTCCTGGGATTGAGTCCTGCATCGGGCTCTCTGCTCAGCAGGGAGTCTGCTTCTCCCTCTGACCGTCCCCGCTCTTGTGCTCTCTCTCTCTCATTCTGTCTCTCTCAAATAAATAAATAAAATCTTTAAAAAAAAAAATCTGGTCCTGTTACCTTCAGAGAGAGTGTATTGATTAATCTTCCAGCTCACCAATTCATTCTTCCACCTCTTTCTGCTCTTCTACCAATCCTTTAAGTGCCATTTTACAAAACTTCTTTTTCTTCTTTTAAGATTTTATTTATTCATTTGACAGCGAGAGAGAGCACAAACAGGGGGAGCACCAGGCAGAGGGAGAAGCAGACTCCCTGCTGAGCAGGGAGCCTGATGTGGGGCTCAATCCCAGGACCCTGGGATCATGACCTGAGCCAAAGGCAGATGCCTAACCAACTGAGCCACTCAAGCACCCCGAAAACTTATTTTCCAAACTCAGGATTTTCAGTTGGTGGTTCTGCTTCTTTCTACTCCACGTTTCCATTCGCCTCCCATAGCTCACTGAGGCTGTTTAAAGTATTTGTTTTGGTTTTTTTCCCCATTAGGTCTGCTTCTTCCAGTGTGCATTGTTCCATTCTTCTCCCCCACCCCCTTTTATAGCACACATGCTTCTCTAATTTCTCTTTCTTTCTTTCTTTCTTGGGGCTATATATTCTCTGTTTTGCAGATACTCTACTGCCTTGTGTCACCATTGTTTCTGTGGAGTAACATGCCATCATGTTTCTTTCTTTCTTTCTAAAAGATTTTATTCATTTATTTGATAGAGAGAGAGAGCAAGAGAGGGAACACAAGCAGGGGGAGTGGGAGAGGGAGAAGCAGGCTTCCCACTGAGCAGGGAGCCCGATGTAGGGCTCCATCCCAGGACCCTGGGATCATGACCTGAGCCGAAGGCAGATGCTAAACGACTGAGCCACCCAGGTGCCCCTAATTTCTGGTTCTTTCTGCCATTGTCAAGTACCTTTTATTACTTGGTGATGTTTAGTCGCTCTTCCTGTTCTCTAACGGGGAGAGGAGTGACAGCAGCTTGGGCACTTGCCTGTCCTCACCAGAGGAGCTGACTCAGTGGGGGAAGATGCCCTCAGGACTGAAGGGCAATCTGGATCCCTTAACTCTCTGTCTTTTTTCTTCTTCATCCCCAGGACTTGACCTGAGTCTTTCTTAGCGCTGTCTGGCTGTGCCCTAGGAGAGGTTTTGAGGTGGGAAGGCAGAAGGTCAGAAGCTGGCTGGCTCCATGGTACTTGCTCTTGTTAGTGACCCACCTAAGCCAGGCACTGCCCAGATATCACAGCAGCCCTTCGAGTTGGTGCTTCTGCTCATCTGGGCAGTAATAGTGACACACGTGGTACAGTTGGAGGACTCTCCTTGAAACTGTGCCTCCTTTGTGGCCCTCATGCTCCCTGGCCCCAGCCTGTCACTGCAGCTGGGGTCCCAGGCCCCTCTGCTCTGCACTCCAGTCTCTCAGCATCCTTACTCTTCTGTGGCATCTCTAGGATTGGATTCCAAGGAGGGAGCCAGATGATGTGCTGGTTCTCCACCTTGTCCAGACCTGAGGAAGAAAATCGATTTGTAAGGAAATAATACCATGCTTTGCAGAAAATACAAGTGGTTTCCATTTGATTAGATCCTCTGGAATGTGGAGTCTGTGCTTAGAACCTGGAACATTTGATTCCCAAATGGGTATAGTCTTAAACAGTCTTTTGGGGAGTAATTATTGTTTTTACATGAAATCTGAAAATAATAATGAACTCTTTATCCTCTATAGATGTGATGGCGATCTATTGTATGGGACTCTAAAGGAAGTCTGTGTTTTGAAAACGATGATCAATGGTGAACACTTCATTCATTTATCTGTCATACAGTTCTTGGAGTTTGAGTGTCTTGAAATTAATATGGCGATGTTCCTCATGATGATAAGCAAGAAATGTAGATATATTAAGCACAATTTCTAATGCTGTATATGTGTATATATGTGTGTATAATGGGGATATATCACTAATGTGAAGTTATTCTCAGCAATTAATTATTGAGTGGTTTCTGAAACACTCTTTAGGTTTATAATAGGTTGTTACCTTTTGTTTAATATGGTGATATGATTGCTTTTCATCCATGTTACTTTTTCTGGGTTCTGCATTGTGTTTAACCCAAATAATTATAATAGTTACATAATTTGTTGCTTTTGCTCATAGAACAAATTCATGTATCTTTTCATATAACATAACTATAAGCTTCTTGAGAGCAGAAACTGTGACCAGTTTACCAGTGTATCCTCAGCATTTGGCATATGTTAGGGTTGCCAAATTTTGGCGGAAGTAGTGAGCATTATAATCCCGTTTTAACAGTGTACATACTGGCTAGCCCAAGAAGATGGATCAAATGGGTTGGTTGGTCTATCAGTTAGGAATAGTGTTCAGCTGTAATTAACAGGTGGAATCAGCCACTGGCTCTCCATTTTGGCTGTAATTGCAATCATCTGAGGAGCTTGGACAATTACCAATGCCTGGGTTTCACTCCCGGAGATTCTGATTTAATTGGTCAACCTGCATGCAGAGGAACGGGACTTGTAATTAGGTGTTTTAGTCTGCTTGGGCTGCTATAAGAAGATACCACAGACTGGGTGGTTTAAAGAACAGAAATTTATGTCTCAGTTATGGAGGCCGGAAGTCTGAGAGCAAGGTGCCAGCAAGGTGGGTTTTGTTCCGAGGCCTCTTCTGTTGGCTGGTAGATGACTACCATCCTTCTGTGTGCACAGGGAGAGAGCAAGCTTGTTCTCCGGAGTCTCTTCTTGTAAGGACACTAATTCTATCAGACGAAGGCCCCACCCTCATAAGCTTATTCAACCTTAATTTCTTCCTTATAAGCCCTGGGGTCTCCAAATACAGTCACTTTGGAGGTTAGGGCTTCAACATACGAATTTGGGGAGCACAAAATTCAGCCCATAACACTCTGATATGCAGCCTTTATTTTTATGTCACATAAAAGAAATTTGGAAGTAAGCTTTTTAGGGTTGGTGTTGGGGGTGGGGGTTCCACAGATTTCAAAGACCCAGGCTCCTTCTAACTTTCTGTCTCACCATCCACAGGCTGTGTCCATGTCTTCAAAGTTGGAATGTTGAAATTCCAGCCATGATCTCTGTCTTCCAAAAACGCGGGGAAGGAATCTAATACATCATTGTTCTTCATTAGCTGGAACTCAGTCACACGACCACCTCTAGCTGAAAGGAAGGTTGGGAAGTGTATTCTGGCATAGCCTACTGTGCCCAGCTAAAAATTGGAGGTCTCTTGATTTGAGAGAGAAGAGGAAATGAATATTGGGTTGGGTAGTCAGTGGTCTCTGCTATATCTGGTTTTAGACCATGAGTTAATCTGTGCCAAAGTAGAGATTGCAGACCCTGGTTTCAACCCAGTAATCTTCCAATTGCTCCCAGTAAAAGTGGAACATGGATATTGGGAAACATCTGGTAAACTTGGGCAATAAACATTTGGAAGATAAGAGAAATTCTTTTCCTCTCTTGTGCTTGCTGTGTCAACAAGAACTGATCTGCTTGACAGTAAGGTAGGGTCATGGCACTCCATGAATCTGGAAATAAACAGATCAGTGTATGGTCAGAAACAGCACATTTCAGTTCTTATCTCACGGACATTTTGTCAACATTCGACACAGTGGGTCACATCCTCCTTTCCCAAAACATTCTCTCTCTGGGATTCTGGTTTCCTCCCAGCTCTCTGCCTTGTGTTCTCTGTCTCTTTTGCTGTTTATGATTAGATTTCCCCACATCTTGGTTTGAAGAATACTCCTCCTTGCCTCGCCTTCTCTCTTCCTTTTTTTTTTTTTAAGATTTTATTTACTTATTTGACAGAGAGAGACACAGCGAGAGAGGGAACACAAGCAGGGGGAGAGGGAGAGGAAGAAGCAGGCTTCCTGCTGAGCAGGGAGCCCGATGTGGGGCTCGATCCCAGGACCCTGGGATCACGACCTAGCTGAAGGCAGATGCTTAACGACTGAGCCACCCAGGTGCCCCTCTTCTCTTCTCTTTCTGTGGAATCTCATGCATGCCTTTGGCCTCAGTGGCTCCTTATTTACAGGTGACTTCAAATTGATAGCCGTAGCTCAGACCTCCTCTGGGCTCCAGCGCCATTCATCCAGCTGCTAACCGACATCTCTTGGAAGTTGTACAGGTCTCTCAGGTGCAGAATTCCCCAAATTTAATTCCCCGTTCATCATCAAGCCTTGTCGATTGTGCCCCTGCTGTAATCCTGCCGCTCCACGCTGACCGAGCCTAGTGCCACAAACACTGACGTGTTTTCTTTTAAAGATTTTATTTATTTATTTGACAGGGAGAGGGGGAGCGGCAGGCAGAGGGAAAGGGAGAAGCAGACCCCCCCACTGAGCAAGGAGCCCAATGTGGGGCTCAATCCCAGGACCCTGGGATCATGACCTGAGCCCAAGGCAGATGCTTAACCAACTGAGCCACCTAGGCATCCCTGAAGTGTTTTATTTTAATTACTTTTATTAAGGTATAATTTACATACCATTAAATTCACCATCCAGTTTGAGAACATTTCTATCGCTGAAAAAAAATCCCCTCTAGCTGGTTTGTGGTTTATCCTGCTCCTGTTCTCAGCTGTTCATCTGCTTTTTCTCGTTATAAATTTCCCTTTTCTGAACATTGCGTATAAACGAAATCATAAAATGCATCATCTTTTGCATCTGGCTTCCTTTACTTAGCATAATGCTTTTGAGATTCGTCCATGGGGTAGCACGTATCAGTTTTTTTTTTATTGCTAAATAGTATTCCATCGTATGTATATATCACATTTTGCTTATCCTTTCACCAGTTTATGGATATTTTGTCCTCAGGAACTCCCTAACCAGGTCACATCCTCTTCTCCAGAGACACTTAACCACGTTTATTTTAGTGAATATTTTGTCTGTTGGAGCCATTCCTCTACCCTGCCTGCCCTGTATCAGAGCAGGGAAACTGTCTACACCCCATCCCACCAGTGTATCCTTAGCACTTGGCATAGGATGTGTAAATAAATAAAATAAATAAAATCTTAGCACATTGTAGGTACTCAGTAAAAAAAAATTGTTTTTAAAGAAATGAGTCAATGTTTGCAAGTAAAACCTAGTTTTGGAACTAGGTTTTCTTCAAATTTCTTCAGAAAGTTGGACTTATGTAGACTCTTTTTTCTTTAACCATGAGTAAAGGTATCCATATCTGGGGTCCCCGGGTTGCTCAGTCGGTTAAGCATCTGCCTTGGGCTCAGCTCATGATCCTGGGGTCCGGGAATCGAATCCCTCATCAGGCTCCCTACTCAGTGAGGAGTCTGCTTCTCCTCTCCTGGCCCCTTCCCCCACCGCTGTGCTTTCTCGCTCTTTCTCAAATAAATAAAATCCTAAAAAAAAAAAAGATATCCACATTAAAGAACCTTTGTACATCTGACCATGTTGAGAATCAGGTGCTAGTCCTGGACAAATAATGTTTCCATGGCACCTCGACAAAGGAACAAATCCAGGCTCTTGTTTTAAGTTGTCTTGTTGGCATTGTAGTCAATTAACTAAACTGCTGACACAATGCAATATGAACATCAGCATCAGATCCGATTTACTGTCTGCATTTGGAAACGCGACATGTGCTTTTGGAAGCTCTTGTTTTATAACCAGACAGATCTTTAGGCACAGTGATGGTGGAATGGTCTGCAAAGAGAATCGATCAGCTTTCTGCTTTTGTAGACCTGGACGTCAAAGCTCAGAGTGGATAAAGTACCTTGTTACCAAAGTGAGAACCAGTGCTTCTCGAAGTGTGATCATATCAGCAGCATCAGCCTCACCCCTGGGAGGTGTTAGAAATTCAAAGTCTCAGGGCACCTGGCTGGCTCATTCAGTTAAGTGTCTGCTTTTCGCTCAGGTCATGATCCCAGGGTCCTGAGATGGAGCCCCGTGTCCAGCTCCCTGCTCAGCAGGGAGTCTGCTTCTCCCTCTCCCTCTGCCTCTCCCCCCTGCTTGTGCAGGCACTCTCTCTCGCTCTCTCTCCCTCACTCTCTCAAATAAATAAATAAAAATCTTTAAAAAAAAGAAAGAAATTCAAATTCTCATACTCCACCCCAAACCTCCGCAACCAGAAACTCTGGGGAGGGCCCAGGGAGTTGTGTTTTAACAAGGTTTCCAGGTGATTCTGATGCAGCTAAAGCTTGAAAACCACCGGTCTAGGCTATAGTCAGGCCTCTTACTACCAAGTCACACCTTTCTTCTGTGCTGCATCACCGTAGGGAAAAATAAAAGATCCTTTGATCCAAGGACAGTGGGGTTTAGGGCCTGACTGAGTTGCATATTTGGGGGCAAAGCTGAGCCTGGGAATCTTATGATCTGAATTGCTTCCCCTGGTGGGTCTCCCCAGGCCGGCTTCTCAGCTCTCTTCATCTTGGTGGGAGCCGGGCTGGGAATGCCCACCCTTCTTTACCCTGGGATAAAGTAAGTTTAGTGAGTGTCAGAATCTTTTCCAGCGTGACTTGAAGTGTGTGTTCAACCTTACAGTGCAAAGCAGGGACTTGAATCAAGACTCAGCCCAATGTAAGGATCCCCAGGTAAGTTACCCGTGTCCTCAATGGCAAGAGTGAAAATGTGAGCTGTGTGCATTATGACACCTCTTGATATTTTACAGTTTACTTATAATAGTGTTAGATTCTTCCCTAAAGGCACTGGAAACTCAAGAGTTAATAGTTCAAAAGGTGAGAGGCAATATTCCGAAAGCCTGTATTAATCCTTGTCAGAGAGGTCTCAGTTCTTGCTTTTGGAATTAAATCACCCAGTCTTTAAAAGCAGATTGAATCTCATCATAGATCAAATCCAAGTGCAGTGCATCAAATCTTGTGTTCAAAGTTAACGTTGACTTATGCCGGTGCTTTATCAGGTGGTTCCCGAGGCGGCAGCCGCTCGGGCTGAGCCGGCTCTTAATCTTTAGGTGGTTCGTTCAACCTGGCCCCTGGGCCCCTCTGCGCAGGTGAGCACCTGCATAATGCTGCTCGATGATCCAATTATGCAGGAGCTGTATGCCAGGTAGTTTTGTAACTTTTCCTTAAATCTTTCTCAAAAATACTTCCAAAGTGACAGAGCCAAGAAAACCCACCGCCTGGGTAGTTGTGATTTAGGAGCTGGACTTGGGCTCGTTCAGACTAAGACAAAATGAGGTCATCGCACACTTAAATACTAAATACTGCTTGGTTGTATGCGCATGTGGGTGCTCCGGCATTTGCTGTATGGATGATGGTGGGGGAAACTTTGACCAACGAGCCGAAAACCAGGACGGCGAACAACACTGTGAGGTTTTCTTCCGTCTCCGACTTGGCACTGGCTCTTCTCCTGTAGGGCGTTTTAGGGAAACTTTGAAATTTCACCTTCCTGATTTCCTGACCTCGTCCGCAAAGATTCTGATTCTCTAGGTGTGGGCTGGAGTCAGAGATCCACATTTTTAAAAAGCTGCGTAACTGAATCAGGAAGCAGGAAGTGACCGACCCAAACCGTAAGACACGTTCTTTTTAGGAGGCAAGATACTGCGGTATTTTTTTTAAACTATACATTATTGGTTGCCTGTTAATTTTATTTATGGATTATTTTTTACTTTAGAGATTTTTTATTTAGAAATATGCGTCGATACTTTTATTTATGGTTTTGTCTCTGTTACGCCCTCCCCACTCTAACCTCTTCACCCATATTTTTCTCCTAAATGAATATTAAATTATAATATGACAATTACATTTAAATGTTATATTACTAAAACATACTATTTTTTAAAATGAAGTCTTTAACATAGTCATTTTGCCATGAACTATAAAGAATGTAACCTATAACATTTCTGCTTCTTGGTGGTTTTTTGGACAATGTTTTGGAAAATGTTCCATGCATATTTAAAGAGAAGTCATTTGGGGGCGCCTGGGTGGCTCAGTAGGTTAAGTGTCTGCCTTCGGCTCCAGTTATGATCCCAGAGTCCCAGGATTGAGCCCCAAATCGGGCTCCCTGCTCAGCTCTCTCTCACTCTCTCTCCCTCAAATAAATAAATAGAATCCTAAAAAAAAAAAAATCCTATTTTTCACTCATGTATATAATTTGTAAAATTTAAAACTTATGTTGTCTTGGATCTATGTATTGTTTTCTGCATGTCTGTTCAATTCTGGGTGATAGGATTCTACAGCCTCCCAATCTGACTGTATTTTATTTTCCTTCTGCATTTCTATCCATTTGCTTTATGTATTTTTGATCCTCTGTTTTTGCTTCTTTGCAGTGAAAACTGTGTTTTAATCCACAGGAGTATCTTAACGGTTTAGAGCTATGAGCTGTATAGCCAGATTGCCTGAGTTAAAATCTTGCCCCATCATTTCCTGTCTGTAAGATCCTGAACAAGTTAATTTTCTTTTGCTTGAATTTATCCTCTGTAGAAAGAGGTTATGATCATAACTATTTCCTAAGACTGCTGGGAGGTATAAATGAGTTAATATGAACAATAATACACAGCATGTAGAAAGTGCTCTGCGAAGATTAGCAGTCATTTTGACTAAGGGTTCAGCTTCTCTATCTTTAAGACGTCTGAAGGCTAGCATCATGGTTCTGCTATAGAAATGCCATATCCTGCTAAATTTTTCTGACCAATTGAGATTGGACTTGTTGTATTGCATGGCTGAATGTTTGAGAATGACTGAGTTCTTCTGTAATTCTCACATAATAGAGTATACTTGTCCCCTGGTTGTTGATGAGCCTGAAGACCCTCTGACAACTTAGTACCTTCTGGAGGATGTTGGAATCTCTGCCTCATGGTGCTTTGGAGGATGAGTGGCAGTGGTGGAAATCTCTGGTCATAAGTTGAGTAGTAAGTAGCGGAGACTGTTGGAATGGTCATCAAGGAGACGTGACCACCAGTTGACCTGTGAGCTTGGACCCGGGCACTCGGAGGCCTCTCACCCCTTTCTCTGTCCTTGGAATGTGGGTTCTGCTGGCCTTTCCTGCTCCCAGAGCCCGCTCCAAGGACACAGCCTTGAGATGGTGGTGGGATGGTTGAGAACACCTGTGCGGTATACGTGACCTTTAAGGTTTGGAGGGTGGGCACGTGGATTCGTCTTACTGCTGCCCAGGACAAGCCTCCTGTGTAAGTTCCCTTTGTGTATTAAAGTGCCACCTGCCCACCTGGAGGGGCGGCCTCCCTTAGGTCCCTCCCTGCCCTCCTTAAGCTGCAGTTCCAGATCACACCCAGGAAACCCCGAATGGGTTGGGAATCCACAGAGATGGAACATGGCCATCCCATCTTTACAAGTTGCAAGACTTAAGCGGGTTTCACACGTTAAAGCTTGGCTAGGATTAAGGTGGCCCGCAGATGCTGTGCCTTGGAATTTGTAAGGTTTTGGCACTTCCTCTCCAGGTTATCATGAGAGAAGTTCTAGAAGATTTACCTTCTCTCCCAAGCCAGAAACTCTAGGGGTTATGAGTGTGAACCCTTGGAGACCACCATGATCAGGTGTTACGGGCCCACCTGGGGATGCATAAATACCTTCTCGCATGTGATTGGCGGCTCCGAGGAGGTAACTTAGTGTGGAGAACTTTAATAGGTTGCTCTCTGGAGATGAGAAGGGCTCAATGAAGGTGGTCAACAGATGGTGTTAGGTTTGAAGACGTAAGGTGAATTTAGGAAAATACACCCACAATTTGATATTTCCCCTCCTCCTTCACATACTGAGTTTGCTCTGCTTTGTGGATTTTCCTCATTTTAGTTTTTCTGTAAACCATAGATTGGAAGTTTTAGAAATGTGATTCTAGCTGTCAGAAATGGTGATATTTCAACTGATAGAAGGGAATGGGGGGTGGGCAGCTGAAATCTGAGGAATCCGTGTGTGTTGTGCTGGAAAGAACTGCTGCTTGAGCTCTGTGCCTGCACTGGTCAGTTCTTTAGTGGCATGGGCCCATGGAGGAGGGGAGGATGCCCAAGGCGGAGAAATCTAGCCTCTGCAAGAAGGTGTCTGTCTCTGCCATTTTGGTGTGCCAGTGGGGTGTGGACTGGGGTTCTGGAAGAGTCAGGCAGTAAATAATCCAACCCAGAAAAGTGTCTTAAGTGGAAGACCAAGGTCGACGTTGTCCTTAGTGGGGACAAGGCCTTTGCTGAGACTTCCCCAGCCTGCTGTGTCCGGTGAGTTCCAGCAGCAGGGGCAGTTGCTTCTCAGAAGACAGGCTGCCCGAGGAAGGTGAGACCCATCTCAGTGGGAAAGACTGCCTGTCCACCTGTGGTCAGCGGGGGCTGGGTCCACCTTCCTCTTTAACGTGGGGATAGGGGTGGCAGGTCTGGCAGGCAGGGGATCCCCGAGGCTCTGGCCCTAGCATCAGGCGTGGTGATGATGGGGCTGAGCCTCCGGGGAGACATGAAGAGTCCTGACAGCCTGTTGGAAATAACATGGGTATGAAGGGTGTCTGCTCACACGCCACGGAGAGGCGAGAACCTCTTCCTTCTAGGACCTTTACTCTTGTTTTAATTCTCACCTTTCAATTCAGATGAAATGATTTAGCTTTTTGTCAGGACCTGCCTGTCTAGCAAAGTTCGTCTTCAAAGGAAGATTTTTTTTTTCCACTGCATTTTTTTTTCTCTTTATAATTCTCTCGTGGTTTGGTTGCCTGTCCGCATCGAGGAGCTTCTTCCTGAAGCCCGCCTCCCATCCTTTTCTGTGACGTTTCTGCTCCCGGCTGGAGTTTGGCCCATGGTTGTTGGTGTGCTTCCAGGCCCTGTTCCTCCCTGCTCCCAATGTAAAAACGTATGGTTTTCGACTTTCAGACCCTAAAGTTGAACCTTAATGAAACTGTCAGGCAGCTGGGTGAGATCAAGAGGCTACAGATGTAGGCAGATGACCCGAGGGATGCAAGGATTGGAAAGCAGTGCTATGGGAAAGGGCTGCTGCTATGTGTGTGTGTAAGGGAGTGAGTCAGAGCATGTGCGGGCGAGTGTGAATGTGTGTGCACGTTGGAGTGTGTAAAAGTGGGGTGGGAGCGTGTGAGTTCAAGAATGTCGATGTTAGTGCAGAAGTGTGAGCATGAACGCGAGTATCTGCATGCGTGTGTGCAGGTGCGTGTGTGGGAACATGTTAGTGTCAGCATCTGTGTGAGTACGTGTGTATGTAGGGTGGAGTGTGTGCGTGTGCTTGTGTGGTGTTTCTAAAGCAGTGGGGTTTGTCTGAAGGATAAGCGGTAGGTAGTGGCTGGCCCTCAGCCCCTCCAAGGAAGGGGCCCTCCACTTGCCATGGCTCCCAGCTTTGGAACTGGCCAGTGCTACCCCCAGGAAGCTGACCTACTAACAATGAAGATGGCTCTCTAAGTGGGTTTGAGTTTTCCCCTGGTTCTCTCTCTCTAGCACTTTTTTGCTTTGTTAACACAGCAGATAAAACAGGCTCTCTCTGTATACAATGAAGTTTACCTGCACATCAGGTTGCACACTAAAGCTTGAAGACAGTAACTAAAAAAAAAAAAAAGAAAAAAAAGTAGGAATTAGGTTTGTCTTAGTCATTTCTCTAGAAGGAAAGACCTGTAAGAGTGTTTTAGGATTTTATCTAGCAATTTCACTTGGGCTTATGAAATCTCATTTAGAAATATGGTTAACTTTTCCTATTTAGCATGAAAGCTAAATAGGACTTTGAGATATCGCTCCAAGCTCCGAACAGCAGTACCTGACAGAGCCATGACCCTGTGGGAAACCAAATTTAATTTCCTTCCTCCCAGGGGATGTGACCAACCGGGATTGCCCTCCTTAATGCCGTATGGATAGCTTTCACCTTCTGTGACACAAGCTAACTTACCTTTCAGAGGCCCTCCTGAAGGAACACTTTGTTGAGTTGGCTACAATTTTTAATCTGCTGGTACTCCATCCCCTCTCTCCAAACACGATAGTTTCTAATTGTCTTTAGATGGGAGTAAATTATTGATGATCTTCCTTAGTGCACATGATTCAAACCTGCGTATTTGCATTTAAACTATTTTAGGACACAGTGGAAGTATTTTTTTTCCCCATCTGCGACAGGTTAAAATTACGATGTAAGTTTGAAATACGTATTGTGAAAAATCATTAATGCGTCCCCATATCCTGCATAATGGGACATCATTTGGTTATTCTGTCATCCCTACTGGGCAAAAGAACAACATTCAATTCATTTCTTTGCACCAGATTCTGAATAATGTCTTTGCAAATATACAGTGAGTTGTTTAAACAAGATGCATTTGGGAAGCTGCCTCTAGGAGGGAGGAAAGCTGACAGATGAGTTGGTAGAAGCAATAAGGAGAAAGATGTCAAACCCTTCCTCCCTTCCGACCGATGACATATGCCTTTTCCTTGAAGCCTATTCAGATTCCCCTCCTTTTCTGCTTCCCCCAGGAAAGTGGGCATGTTTATCTAGGAGGGATGCTGCAGCTCTGGTCTGGGGGTGGGGTGGACACGAAGTGCTGCCGTTGGAGCCAAGTGTCCTTCCCTACACTTGTAAGGAGTATTACTGTTAGTGCTCTGTCTTGCCGGGAGCGCGTCTGCATGACTGTGGTCACAATGACATTCGATCTAGGTCAAGTTGAAAACACTTACTCCTAAGGAGAAGGCAGGGTCAGCACTTAAATAATTTAATCATTGGCAGCTCGGAAATTACCCTGCTCTCTTGTCGGAGAAGGAGTTTGGTTTTTGCCACACAGAAAGGAGTCAGGGCACATTTTTTTTTTTAAGACTTTTTTTTTTTTTTTAAGTTTATTTATTTGTCAGAGAGCAAGCACAAGCAGGGGAAGCCACAGGCAGAGGGAGAAGCAGGCTCCCTGCTGAGCAGGGAGCCCGATGCGCGACTCAATCCCAGCATCCTGGGATCAGGACCTGAGCCAAAGGCAGGTGCTTAAGCGACTGAGCCACCCAGGCGTCCCCGAGTCAGGGCAAATTTTAAGTAGGACAGGGCTCGGTCAGTGGAGCATGTGACTCTTGATCTCAGGGTTGTGGGTTTGAGCCCCAAGTTGGGTGTGGAGATTACTCAAAAATAAAATCTTACAAAAATTTAAGTAGGACATGAAAATAGAAATAAAGACTTTTTTGTGAATTTGTAAGGCTAACTGCTGTAACACACCTTGATCTTAATGGCCTAATTCAACAGAATTTTCTTATTCCTATACCAGCCTGATGTGGGTGCTCCTTAGCAGGTGACTCTTCCGGGTGGTGATTCGGGGACCCAGGTCCCTTACCTCTTTGCCATAATTGTTGCGGGGTTCCCAAGTTCACCTGCAGGTTGTGTGTGTGTGTGTGTGTGTGTGTGTGTGTGTGTGAGAGAGAGAGAGAGAGAGAGAAAGTGAGTGTGTGAGAGTGGGTGTGTATGTATGTGGGAGGGAGAGAGAGAATGTGTGTTTTATGGGTCAAGACTGCATTGCTTTTTACTTCTGAAACAAATAACGCAACATATTTTAAGAAAAAAGGAAAAGAAGAAGATAACAGGAGAGGAAGAAAAGGGGAGTATGTCAGAGGGGGAGACGAACCATGAGAGATGATGGACTCTGAAAAACAAACTGAGGGTTCTAGAGGGGAGGGGGGTGGGGGGATGGGTTAGCCTGGTGATGGGTATTGAGGAGGGCACGTTCTGCATGGAGCACTGGGTGTTATGAACAAACAATGAATCATGGAACACTGCATCAAAAACTAATGATGTAATATATGGTGATTAACATAACAATAAAAAAAATAAAAAAAAAAGACTGCATTGCTTTTGCTCACTTCCTATTGGCTAAAACTCAAACGGCAACACCCTAACTGTAAGGGAATCTGGGAGAATATATTCTGGCGGTGTCTCCTGGAAGAGGAAGGAAGCTTGTAGGCCAGTGCCCCTCCACCTTGAGCTGCATCAGAATCACCTGGAAGCAGAAAACACAGCTTCCTGGGCTCCTCCCCCAGAGTTTCAGATTCAGCAGGTCTTGAGTGGGGCCCAAGAATTTACATTTCAAAGAAGCTCCCAGGTGATGATACTGCTGGAGTAGGAGCTTTAATTTGGAATAGTCCTGTCTGTGAGGCATTTCTGTGTCTTGATTTATCCATGCTAATAATGAAAACCAGAAGTCTATCTTTATTATCCTGGCCTAAGGTATGGGGAGGGAAGGAGACGAGTAAGATAGATAAACAGTCTCGGCCAGAATGTTAAAAACAATTATGAGTGGAAGATTTCTTAGAGGAATTGGAGTTCTGGAGCTGGGGCCTGGGGCGTCAGGCACCCTGCTCTGTGGGAGGCGGGGGAGGCAGGGAGTGGGCACCTTTGCTTCTGGGAAGGGAGCTTCCAGCTCGCTGGGTTAGCTCTGTTGGAACAGGAAGGTGGGGAGAATAAAGTTCCTGAGTCCGGGAGAGGTGACTTGAGAGGCGACTTGGAGAAAGGGCCAAGGGAGGACTGGCATGACCACCAAAGGGGCATTTATGATTGCTGGAGTGAACCAAGCCTTGCCCTTGGCTTTTGAGTTTCTTTGGGTCTCAAGATATCTGTAAATTGGGAATGACAATGGGTAACTGTTGGGTTGCTGTGAGAATGAATTAGATCAGAGGGTTTTAAACATTCTTGGTTCATGGTGCTTCTACTGTGCATTTATTAAATGGTTAGTTCCAAACAACTTCATGCATATTTATGTTTTAGCACCTTGGTATTTGAAAAAATAGTAATAATCATAAGTGGAAAAAAACTGTTTAAATAACGCTGATTATTTATGGATGGGATGTGTGCACCTGCGGGACGTGCATGGCTTTCAAACTTTGGAATCATATTGGGCATCACTGCCGCCTTTTCCTGTTCCACGTTGATGTTTGCTTCTTATCCCCGCACCTGCTGAAAACCCTGCTTTGCAGAGATACGACGTTGTTCAAAGGAATGTAGTGCAATCTAACGTTGAAACTGTGAAAACAACCTGAGTTAGTATGTGCACGGCATCTGACCCCTGTTGAGTATTGCCGTATATCCCGCAAAAACGTAAACTATTTTTGCAGTGCCTCTGTGGGTTCACAGTAGTGACTCAGGTGCTTTGGTGCCTGGCTTGGAAAGTGGAATTTGGTGGGGTTCTCTGCCCCCCCCCCCACCGCCGGCTTCATTAATTCATTGAACAAAAGTTCACTGAGTATCAGTGATGTGTCCAGCACTGTGCTGGGCACGGGGAGGAGAACATACTTCTGCCTCCAAAGGGTGTAGAGTCTAGTGGGGAAACTAGACGGGGAATTAGAGGCTCCTGCAAGTATAGACTCCCACTGGGGCCGGGCCAGGCCGGGAAGAACAATTTTAAGGTGCTATGAGAGTTTGTGGGAGGAATAGTTGAGTATCAGGAGGTTTCTCAAGTTGGTGGTCCTTGAGTTGTTCCTGAAGGCTGAGAAGTTAACATGGCAAGAAGGCAAAGAAGCCATAGTCTAGGTGGGAGGAATACCATTCTGGGCAGGGGTTTTTCAAACTGTGCTGAAGGACCCCCTCCCCCTCCCTTCAATTACATTGTGGTCGATCCATGAGTAGTATGTAGCTTGTATGTGCCATGTGTGTTTAATGAGACCGAACCACTGATCATGCAGTCGGATGTTGAAGCAAAGCCAAAATTGTAAAGCTGTTGTAGACTGGGAACAATCTGTGGGCCACACTTGGAGTAACTGTTCCAGATAGGGAGGAACAGCATGAGCCAAGGTCCTGTGGTGTGGGAGCTGACTTGGGGACTCTGAGGGTGGAGAGGAAAGGCTGGTGTGAGTGGAAAGAAAGCGAGAAGGTGGAAAAGTCAGCAGGGGCTGTAGTGAGTCTCTGGGCTGCAGGAAGAACTTGAGTCTCAGATGAAGACCTTTTCTTCGTGGTGGAGAAGGGGAGTTTGTTGTGGTGACTTCCTAGGTGATAGGTTGAATGTATAAACAGGCCAGATGTGTGGCTACACATCTGAGTGATTTAGGCAACTTGCAGCCCCTCTGCTTTTACCTTGCAATGGCATTGTGGCCTCCCAGAGCAGAGTAAGTTCTTGAAGGGCCTGCTGGAGCGTGCCAGGTGGCTGTGTGAGCACGCCCAGTTCCCTGACCTGTTCCCCTGGAGCTCGGGCTCCTTAGGGTTACCCATGCCACTGGCAGAAAGCTCAGGGTCCAGCTTGCTGTTCCCTGGGTGTAAAACGGCCTATCTCAGGGGCTTAGAAGGTCCAGCTGCTACGGAGTGTGTCACCCAAGGCTGTGTCCCAGTGCATCTGCTGGCCTTTTTGGGGGGGGGGCGGGGGGGAAGGCGGTCATTTGGAGGCTTACTCTGATTTCCATGGGCACCAGGCGAGGTAATGGGCCTTGCACCAAATCCGGAATGGACTTAGCCCGTGCCTAGCCTAGTGGCCCCTTATAAGCACCACTCTGGCTTAAGAACCCAGGACTCTCCCCCTACTCACAGGCTGACTTCTGTGGGGCACCCGGGAGGGACTTGGGGTTTCCACCTTCTGAATTGAGAGCCTTGGTGTTGATTTAAGGATTACTTTCCCCCTTTGCTGTGAGGAGTGGGCTGGAGAAGGAGGAATGATGCACTGTGGTTTCTCTGCACAGGTACTTTGTGCTGGATTTTGAGGCTGGCATCCTGCAGTATTTTGTGAATGAGCAAAGCAAACACCAGAAGCCTCGGGGAGCCCTGTCTCTGTCTGGAGCCATAGTGTCCCTGAGTGACGAAGCTCCCCACATGCTGGTGGTGTACTCCGCTAATGGAGAGATGTATAAGCTGAGAGGTATGTTCTGCTAACTCTTCAGACGGGTCTCAGGGACTGTTCTCCTAGTTACCACGGTGACGGCTCTCCTGGGTTTTTTTTTTTTTTTTTAATCACCTTTAACAATTTGCTGTGTTTGATGACTCCATGGTGACAGACAGACAGACATTGCCTCTCTTAAGCCTGGGGCAGGGAGACGGAGCTGGCATTGGGAATTGCTTGTCCCGAATAACTGAGGAATTAAGGACCGACAAAAGGGGAGTGACGGTAAAGCCAGTCCAGCTTTCGGATTTCAGATTTTTCATATCAGCTCAGTGTGTATTTTCTTGGACTTTACAGAATAAATCTTCACTACAGTCCCCTGTGGGGCTAGGCTGTGAGGACAAAACAAACCTTTCAAGGGTCAGGGCGCCTCTCCTCTGCTCCCCCCCCCCCGAGTTTCTCTAGAACCATCTCTTAGTAAAGGCCCCCTTCACTTATATTGTATTTATTCTGGTATAGTATTAGAGCCTGGTAAGGAAGCCATCTGTTTGGTGTGGAGTTAATTTTTTTGTCTTGCTTTTTTCCCTTTCTCTTTGCTTCTTGAGAACTGAGGCCTGCTCAGCATCCTCCTGGAGGATAAATCCCCAGGAAGCCCCGCACTGAGCCATAGCTATAGGTCCTGCCACCCCCAAGGCACGTCCATCGTACAGGTCTTTAGCAATGCCAGACCCAACTGTAGCAGTATAATTGGATTGCTAGATCATTCTTCCATCATTCCATTACAGTTGCATTGCCAGAAAAATTGTCCATTTTCTTCAATGAAATAACAAAAACAACAATCCAGATGCCCATGTTGGGTTGGTGTGTGTGTGCATGCACGTACGTGCACACACATACACATTGAGTCAGTGTTATTAAGATCTGAGGAAGGATAGGACTTGTATGTATTGAGTGTTGGGGGTTGGTTGAGAATTCTGTCTTCCTACATTTTTCTTTGCCCAAGGAAGGGCTCAGTACAAAGAAAAGGCCCCTTGTGTCTCTCCTTGACCCCAAAGAACTGACAGTGAGAAATCAGCCTCTGCAAAGCCAGACCGAGGGCCCAGCCTCCTTGCCTCTGAGTCCAATTTTCATCGTTCCACCTACAAGCTTTACTGCCAAGAGATGGGATAAGCTAATGTTTCTTTACTATCGATATACAAGTCATATTTCAGAATCTATAAAACAACCCGGAAACCTATGAAATAAAAATGCCTATCGTTGAAAAAAGTTTTTCAGTTTTTGGAAACGCGGGAAGATTCATGTTCTCTTTGGAGATTCATGCGGTGCGTGTTCCAACTGGCTAGATTTATATGGTCCTTGCTTTCATTTTGTTGTTTATTGCTTAATAAATTGAGCAGAAACAAAAGCAGGTGAAAAACTCAATGGCACTCCTCCCCCAGCCCCCCCCACCTGTGGTTTATAAAATGGCACAAACCCACACAAATGAAAAAATCCAACTAATATGACAATTGAGCCATTTCATTTTTGCCTTTTAAGCGTTGATACTATTCTTGGGATTGTTAAACCCCAGGGGTTTGTTTTTTTTTTTAAGGGTAGCTTTAATAACAAATACAAAAGTTTTATTATCTGCGTGACATTATGGCAAGGGCTAAATTTAGCGTAAAGTTAGGAGCTGCAGAAAAGGCGGGATGAATTTCTGCAGATATATGGCTGGTCCTTGGCTCATCCCAAGAGGATCTGGGTGTTGGTTTTCTCACTGCACATCTCACCTACATGTAGAATTGAATGAGTCTTGATGTCAGTAGATGCACGGCTTCTGAGAATGTTTTTGGTGCAGAGCCTTTGAATGGGACTGCCATAAACTGGCAGTTCTTCACTTTTCCTAAGGGAAAAGGCTCTAGTTTCTGCAGAATCCTTTGGAAGTCAAATTCACCTGATCTTACGCTGGTCTGCCACTCCAGATTTGTTCATCTGAAAGTTCAAGCTGAAGTTGAGTTGTATTGACAGACAACACTGAGGCCCATTTTTGTAAACAATTATAACTTCCAGGGGAATCTTTCTGTTTCCTGCCTAGTCAACATTCATGCAGTTAATGTTATAGTAAACTATTTATGCAGTTAATTATGCAGTGAAATTGATGACTTAGATTTTATTAGAACCTGTTATGTATCCATAACATGATAGTTTAAGAAAATAATGTGATGTATTTGAGAGATGGGAGTGTAGATGGAGGATAATGACCCTACAGTTGGCTTGTATTTTAATGTCTCTTTGGGGGAAATTTGAAGACCTCTAAAGCAGCATTTGGAATGTTGTTCTGTCCAATCATAACATGAATCATTGAGGACACATATTAAAATAATTCAATTGAATGTTTATTTTGTAGATGCTAGTAAGTCCACAGTACAATTCTGGAAATGCCCAGAGGCCCTGAAAAACTATACTTTGAGCCTCTTATTTGCCACATGTGTAGAGGAGCTTAAAAATAACCATGTTTTACCTTCCCTGCTTTTTATTTTTATAAAGGTTTATTTATTTGTGAGAGAGAGTTGGGGGGAGGGGGTAGAGGGAGATGGAAAGGGAGAGAAAATCTCCAGCAGCCTCCCCACTGAGCACAGGGCCCCACGTGGGGCTCGATCTCAGGGTCCTGTGCCACTCTGGAGCCCCCCTGCTGTCTTTTTAAAGAAGTAGAAATGATGGGGCTCCCGAGTGGCTCGGTTGGTTAAGCAGCTGCCTTTGGCTTAGGTCATGGTCTCAGGGTCCTGGGTTCTGCTCAGCGGGAAGCCTGCTTCTCCCTCTCCCTCTGTTTCCCGCCTTGTGTTCTCATTGTCTGTCCAATAAATAAATGAAATCATTAAAAAAAAAAGTAGAAATGACTTTTTTTCAGAGGGGGTTAAAAAAATGGCAAAATTGTTCTTATAACAGACATTTCAGAGTATGTTTTTAATGTGGTTTAAGAGGGAATTTTCTGTTGAGATTTAGTGTAACGTGTGTGTGTGTGTGTGTGTGTGTGTATAAGCACAGGCTGCTTGAGAATATTGCGATCTGCCTTTGTTTTCCGTTTGTTCTCTCTCTACCTCACTCCCTGGGCCCCCCACCCCCATAGGTGGGTGTAGAAATAGGTTAGATATGTTTTGGAACCATCTCTGCAAGCGTTTCTTTCTCTATTTTAGCTGCCGATGCAAAGGAGAAACAGTTTTGGGTGACTCAGCTTCGAGCTTGTGCCAAATACCACATGGAAACGAGTTCTAAGGTAAGTAAGTAACCACGGGGAAGCAAGGAGACACTGGAGTAATTTCAGCCCAATGATCCGTTTCTTTGGGGAGGCTGTTTTTCCTGTTATTTTTGGAAGTTATCCACTGTATTGGAATTCATATTGCCCTGCTGCATTGAAATCTAAAGCCAAGAGGAAAGTAGGAGGATTAGCTTGTAGGTAGAATAAAGAGGCCTGCAGACACCTCATTGGAACTGATTCTGTGAGGACCCGTCTATGGCTTCACGCGTTGTCAATTTAGGCTGCTGTTAATGTCTGTTGAGAAACTTGAGTGGATGATTTCACTGCGGAGGCAGAGGGAATCTGATTTACTGTTCATGGAGACTAGTTGTTGTCAGTGATCCTTAAATAAAACATAGACCCCAAATTGATGAACTATCCTGCAGGGAACTTCAGCATTCCAAGTATAGAGATGTTCTCAGGTAATTTGGCATCCAAGTTATGAATTCTTTTCTCTTCAGGCTTCGGTAGGAGGTCTTAGATCAGATACGTGGGAGGTAGGAGGTAGGCGTTTTCATGGATTATTCGGAGGATTTCCTCGCATTAGAATATGGGAAATAATTGCAAAATAAATTTATTCAGGGCAATAAATATTTGTTGAAATCAATGCTCAGAGGACTACCCCTTTTATATCATTAATTCCAATTTAAGTACGGTACCCGATTGGAGTGTTTTTCCACATTCTATGCATCCAGTAGAAAGACCCACATATGAAACTTCTGGGGGCACCTGGGTGGCTCAGTCAGTTAAGTGTCTGCCTTTGGCTCAGGTTATGATCCCGGGGTCCTGGGATCTAGCCCCACATCGGGCTCCCTGCTCGGCGGGGAGTCTGCTTCTCCCTCTCCCTCTGCCTGCTACTCTGTCTACTTGTGCTCTCTCTCTCTGTCTGTCAAATAAATAAATAAAATCTTTAAAAAAGAAAAAGAAAGAAAGAAAAAAAAAAGAAACTTCTGATGATTTTAATCCTATAGCCAGTCTGATGTCTTGCTCAAGGCCATGGGAAATGCCTTGCTTAGGTATACCTCCCTGTTCTGCCTCCAAGTACAATCTGAACTGATTTCTTCATAATGATTTTGTTCACTGTTAATTTTTTTTTCTTTTATGAGACCTCTTTTCCTTGACTCGCTTACTACTGTTTTGCTCTTACCCCTTTTGACTTCTCCACGCAGAATCTGGGTTTACCAGAGGTAGGGCCCTACTTCTAAAGCTTTTTTTCTTTCTGGCTTGCTTTATTTTCTAGGAATTACGGTAGGAGTTCTGGACATTTCATCAGTATTTTATAAACTCCTAGGCAGGGCAGTTAAAATTTTTCTTTTTATATGTATCTTTTTACTTTTTTATAAAACAGAATAGAAGGGCCTAAAATAAAAAGGACAGATCTCCCTCCATGGTAGTGTTTGCTCATTAGAGATAATTGCACTTGACAGTTCTTGTACATCCTTCAAGTAGATTTAGGCATGTGTCAGGATGTATGTCTATGTGTGTTTGTGTTTTTTACACAGATGGGATCTTTTCGTGCATACAGTCCCTCCTCCCCCTTTCTAAAGGTATTTTGGAGGTCTTATTAGATATATGGGATCTAATAATGGATGTCTGCTTTATTTAAGTCCTCTACTGACAGACATTTGGGTTGTTATACCTAATGCTATAGTTAACATCTGTTTGTGCCTCTAGGTGTACATAGAAAGTTGTATCACTGGACTTGTAGGTCACAGACCCAGTGTCTGCTATATTTTCCTAGATGTGGCTAAATTGTCTTCCAAAAACAATTCTCCTAATTTGTTCTGCTACCAATTTTCTGTGTAAAGATGCATTCCGCCCCCCCCCCCCGCAACGGTGGCTCTTCTAATGTTCAGCTTTTGACAGTCTCACGGATAAAAGATTAATCCCCTGTGATTTTCATTTTCACTTCTAAAGTCATGACTGGGGCTGCGTATGTTTTCAGATGTTGATCGCCACATGTGTTTCTTTGATGTGATCTGCCAACTTTTATCCTTCATCCTTTTATTCTTTTTCTATTGAGTTCTTTTTTTCTCCTGGTTGGTCACCTGCATTTTGACTTGGGGTACATTTTTTGCTATGTAGGATATTTAATTTTCGCTGTCAAATTTATGGATATTTTCATTTTTGGCTTTTGGTATTACATCATGCTTGACAAAGTCTTCTTTGTTCTAAAATGATGAGATTTTCAGTGTTTTCCTCCAGTGAATTTATAGTTTAATTATCGTGTTTCAATCATTGGTTCATCTGGAACTTATTTTGGGTGTAAGAATTGAGGTCAGGAAACCAACTTGAAGTGCACTGATGTTTTAATGAATCCCTGGAAACCGGGAAAGGTAAAGACCTCTTCGTGGTAGTAAGAAATAGGAAGAGAATTTAAAGATTCTCTGGAGGAGAATTTGATTTACTGATGTGTTCTCTGGGTAGTTTTGAGAATACAGATTAACCTGTTAATGCAGAACCCAAATAAATAATAATTTAGATGGCAGGGCCTGTAGGATTTCCTATTTGAGACTGTAAGTGGAATTGCTGACCATCCCTCATAGCATAGCTACTGTGATCCCCTAGGGAATAATAATTTTTACGTTGTGAACAGACCCGGTTGTTCAGCAGAGGCGTTATGAAGTCCAAGGCCGCTTAGGCAAAAGCTAGTAGTGAAAATGAAGTTGGGCTTAACATGACTATGATCCCAATGTCCAGTTAACTGCAGGGTGACTATTTACTTTGCATCATGGCTGTTAGGAATATATGTGGAGCCTTCTCTTTACTCTGTTCTTCTCCTTCATGCTCAGCGGGTCAGATCCCTCTCCAGTAGATTCTAGGGAATATTCTCCCTGTGATTGCTTGGAAGTTTGTCTTTTAAAAACTTTTTATTTAAAATCAAGTGTTCCCTGGAGCAAGTATGAGGCAGATGGGATGGTGCTACCATTCTAACTCCCCTTAGTGAGAACTGCAGGATAACCATATTCATCGAGCCCGCAGAGGGCTTCACAGAGGACCCGTCCAGCAGTTCTGAAACCCAGACCTGTCTCAGTCAGTACCGAAGAGGTTTTCCCCAGTCTCGAAGTGAAATGAAAAAAACATTCCCTAAATGTGCCTGAAGTCAGCTTTAGTCAATATAAAAGATGGCTCTTTATTCAGAAATTGTATTGCTTTGCTTTTTGAGGGTTAAAATACTCTTTTTATTGTAGAAGATACAGTGTTTATGGACTCATTGCTTGCCTTTCTTAAAAATGTACGTTTATTCAGTTGAAAATAGAGCTACCATATGATCCAGCAATTGCACTACTGGGTATTTACCCCAAAGATACAAATGTAGGGACCCGAAGGGGTACGTGCACCCCAATGTTTATAGCAGCAATGTCCACAATAGCCAAACTGTGGAAAGAGCCAAGATGTCCATCGACAGATGAATGGATAAAGAAGATGTGGTATATAGACACAATGGAATATTATGCAGCCATCAAAAGGAATGAGATCTTGCCATTTGCAACGACGTGGATGGAACTGGAGGGTGTTATGCTGAGTGAAATAAGTCAATCAGAGAAAGACATGTATCATATGACCTCCCTGATATGAGGAATTCTTAATCTCAGGAAACAAACTGAGTGTTGCTGGAGTGGTGGGGGGTGGGAGGGATGGGGTGGCTGGTTGATAGACATTGGGGAGGGTATGTGCTACGGTGAGCGCTGTGAATTGTGCAAGACTGTTGAATCACAGATCTGTACTTCTGAAACAAATAACGCAACATATTTTAAGAAAAAAGAAAAAGAAGAAGATAACAGGAGAGGAAGAAAAGGGGAGTATGTCAGAGGGGGAGACGAACCATGAGAGATGATGGACCCTGAAAAACAAACTGAGGGTTCTAGAGGGGAGGGGGGTGGGGGGGATGGGTTAGCCTCGTGATGGGTATTAAAGAGGGCACGTTCTGCATGGAGCACTGGGTGTTATGCACAAACAATGAATCCTGGAACACTACATCAAAAACAAATGATGTAATGTATGGTGATTAACATAACAATAAAAATTTAAAAAAATATGAAAAATGTACGTTTATTGAGGTATAATTTACATAAAGTAAAACTCACCCCTTTTAAGTGTGAAGTTTATTTTTTGATGGATGCATGCAATCATGTAACCATCACCACAATTATCATTCTGTCGCCCCCAAAAGTTCCCTCTCTACCCTGTTGTGGTTGATCCCCTCCCCCTCAGCTCCAGGCAAACACCCCTCCATATTCTGTGTGTAGTTTTGTTTTTTTCTAGAATGTTCTACAAACTGAATTATACAGCCTTTTGCATCAGACTTCTTTCACTTAGCATAATGCTTCTGAATTTCACCTATGCTGGTGTATCAGTTGATTCTTTTTAATTTTAGCTCTTTCAGTGACTGTGTGGTACTTTTTGTTCTTAATATCTTTTTCAAAAATCAAAAGTGATTACCAGTCCCCAAATTAATTCCTAAATACTCAGGTTAAAAAGATTTCTACGGGGCACCTGGGTGGCTCAGTCGTTAAGCATCTGCCTTCAGCTCAGGGCATGATCCTGGGGTCCTGGGATCGAGCCCCGCATTGGGCTCCCTGCTCGGCGGGAAGCCTGCTTCTCCCTCTCCCACTCCCCCTGCTTGTGTTCCCTCTCTCGCTGTGTCTCTATCAAATAAATAAATAAAATCTTTAAAAAAAAAAAGATTTCTAGATCCATTCCCAGATTAAAAAAAAAAAAAAGTACTGGTTTTTGAAACCTAAGCGTCTGGCTATCTAGTCAAGCCCTTGTGGTTTCCATGTGGGGAAGCGCCAGCTGGGAGGGTGGTGGAGCCAAGGCTCGAGCTCAGGTCTCTGGTTTCCTGCTCTTACCTCACACATGTCAGCCAGGGCTGCCCTCTTTCCCTCCATGGGTGATGAGGCCCCTTTCGGACAGTTTCTGCTTCTAGATGGACAGAAACTGTCAAAAACTGAGAATCCCCTTTTCTTGACGTCACTTAGGTTTATCCTGTGGCCTCTAGTTGTTATTTGAGGTGCAGCTGCAAAGGTGTGAGGCAGGTCTGCTAGGAAGACTAGAACCCTGACTTTCTCTGAAAACAGAAACAACAAAACAAAACATCTTATTTTTGATGCAGTATAAAAATTTAGGCAGCCTAAAGCCCTGACTGGAAAAGGGTTAAGAGAGAGATGTAGGGAACTGTCCTTGTGAGAATTTACTAGTGCATGACTTTGAAGTATCGAATGTAGGAGTGGGTGTCTAGTTTTTATCAAGTAGGTGGTGTTTAGTAACCCTTAGGATGGGGGCATAGTGGTGTTCTGCGGACCACGATAAGCACTGAGCACGGGAAAGGGAACTGTCTGTTGACAGAATAATGGCGTTTAATACCTTCTATGTGAGTGACCATCACTCAGGATCACGCTACCCTTCACAGAGGTCCTGTCTCCATGTTGGCAAATTAGAAAGCTGAGGCCAGTGGAACCTCGATGATAGGCTCAGTGTCACGTAGCCATTAAGTGAGTGGATGGGAACGAGAGCCTGAGTTGCTAAACATGCCCCCTCCCCCTCATCCCTCCTCCTGACTTCCTGGCAAGGAGCTATGGGGAAGGTTCAGGATGGTATTCTCCTGCCATGAACTTTATATTTTATAATGTAGAGGGAACAGCTCTGAAAAGGACACCTGTAATGCTTATGTACTCAAGGGAACCCTTCTCTGGTCTTTTAATAGATTCTGATCCCAGAACTCTTCAGTGAGTTGGCTTGAAAGTAACATTGGCCTTTTGCACTAATTTTTTTGTGATGTAAGCTCATACTGGTGAACACTTTTGGCAAGTTCCCATGAACCTTGAATGAAAAGTGTCTTCTGATGGAGTACATGCATGTTTCAGCTCAGGACTTAATGGTTTAGAAGAAATATTGTGGCGTACACAGAGAGAGGTCCTACATTTAAATGCCCACTCTGCTGATGATGTGTCAAGCAGAACAGCTCAGGTCACTTTTATTCTTTCTGATCCTCTGTCCTCATCTTTGAATGGTAACATCTGTCTCCTGAGGTGGTCCTAAGGCACAAGAACGGGAATGTAGGCGAAGACCAGTTGCCCACAGGAAGCACTCCAAGGAGTTAGGGGCTCGGTAGCTTGTGCTGATGTTTAGTAAGCCTGCTGCCTGAAAGTCCAGCATCTCAGCTGTTCTTAGTGCTTGGACCAAACCCTCAAGGAAAACAAATATGCTATTTCATCTCTTTGTGGTTATGTGTCTGTTTTCACATAGGCCCTGTGATTTGCACATAGTCCTATCAGAGAACTCAGGGTCATTCCGAATGTGTGGAAGTCCATGTTTGGGGGGTAGGGAGTTGGAGACACTTATAAATAATGCTGTTTTCAGGTGACTTTGACCTGTGTGAGAAGTGGGACAGTGAGGGCAGTAGCCAAGTGATTAGAAAGCATTTAAGGACATTCAGATTTTGACGATTTTCGTTTCTTTGGCTTTAATTGTGACCGAGTAAGAGAATTTTTTAAAGATTAAGCTTGTTGGAAACACTGTTGTTGTCAATGTTTTTTTTGATTTAAAAATTTTTTTTTCCTCACCCTGGGGCGCCTGGGCGGCTCAGTTAGTCGGTTAAGCGTCTGCTTTTGGCTCAGGTCATGATCGCAGAGTCCTGGGATCGAGCCCCATGTCAGGCTCCCTGCTCAGCCTCTGCCCCTCCCCCTGCTTGTGCTGTCTCTCTCAAGTAAATAAACAAAACGTCAAAAAATTTTTATTTTTTTTTCCTCATCCAGACATGGAAGTGTGGATTCACTTGAGACAGGCGGGGGTGACTTGTGTCCTAGGTTGAGGAGTTCACTAGTCTGCTCTGCTAATTGAGCATCAGTACCTTCTCCCCTGACTTTCAACCCTAAAGGATAACGTGTGACAGGTGGTAGCAATTATCACTTTTTCAGCCAGTGCGCTATGGTGTGAGGTACAGCGTGGTCGTTCAAAAGCTTAATGGAGCTCACAGCTTCTCTTTTTGCCTCAGCTGGCTTCTTTCTGACCGTATCCCATCCCTACCACAAACATAGTCTTGTTATGAATTCACTGCTGACAACTGTGAGGTTCCCCCCATAATGTGAGTAGCATTATTTTTTTTAAATTATGAATATTATCTGTGCTTAATAGAAAGCATTCAGAAGATAGGGAAATCTAAGAAAGAAAAAAATTGCCCCCAATCCCAGGCCCAGACCTAATCTCTGATGATACCATTTGGGTGTACAACTTTCTACACACTTTTTTTGTGTGGATAAATAGAAAGAGGTTACATGACTGCTTTTGTAGGTCCTTCCTTCCTGTCTCTTCACATGCATAGAAATCACACAAATTTGTTTTCGTGAGCGGCTTACCTTTCCCATGAGGGTGGAATGTAAGACCAGGCTTTGGCCACAGGCCTATTCTCTGTGTTGGGGTTGTTTTATCTTTAAAAGGACTGTGTGAGTGCTTTGCTGTTTCTTGGAGCACTTCTGGGGTCTACACTGTGTTTTACTTCTGGTCAGCTACCTGCCCTTTAGTCTTAGTCACTTCTCATCCCCTTGTTCCTTGTTCTGCTCTTGTTTAGTTCCAGAGGGGAAGTTGGGGAAATAAAGGTCCATCTTTATTGGTGTATTTACCCATCCAGTGACATGGAAAATGTAGAATTTTTTTTTTTTTTAATCTATGGGGAAATTAGGTAAGAAAATGTAGAAATTTGAGGCTTTCAAAGTGCTTAACGCTATTCATTGTATTTGAAATCCTTTCTCTGGGTTCTCAGGGCCCCAGGCTTGCCTCCGTCTTTGTATTTACTCCTTTGGGCTCTGGAGCTCCCATTCCATCTGAATCCTCCCCTTGATCATGTGTTCCCTGAGAGCAAACACTGACTACATGTTCACTTAGGAAGTCGGTCAGTCCCAGGGAATCTGTCTGTGTCGAGCATTTGAAGACACTGTGGTCAGATCAGATTGGTGTGTGGTCAGGGCTCCTGGTCCTTGCGAGGTAATTCTAAATTAAAATGCAAATTTCAGCGTACAGTCTTTTATGCAGATTTGGTCATGGAGGAATATGATTATCTAATACAGGATTTTAAATTCATTATAAGTCTTAGGAGGTCTTGGATGAGCAGCAAAGGCTGCTGAGTTTCAAGGAGTATATATAAATATTCATGCTGGAAGCTGCCCAAATCACAAGTATTTTTTTTCCATCCCCTAAAATGGTAGTTGGCATACTAACTCGGTGTGAGCCTTTGGTACTAGAGATCAGTCTCCTCTGCGGTGTCTGGGAGGTGGACAGCCCCAAGAGTAGGTGGGCCAGCTCTCTTCTGAAGATAATGCCAGGTAAGGGCCTGCCCGTGTTTTTGTACAACCAACAGCTTTCCCCTGACAGCGGACACCTGTCACCTGTGATATAGTTCCTAACTCCCATCCTCTGCTTTTGCCATGACATCTGGTACTCCCTAGTGATCTAGAGGTTCAGTTGGGACTTGATGGGACATTGGACAATGAGAAGGGAGATGGGAGAGTGATGGGCTGGCCCAGTAAAGAGGCTGGTGCTGGTAAGATCATGCTCTGCGGGTGCCTTCTGTCCTAAGGGCAGTGTGCTTTGGGTCAAGAGGCCATACTGGTAAGGGGCCAGAGAACCCGGCCTTGGAGACGTTCCAAGACCTTCTCTAGGGAGGCATGGGGGATCTGTGGACTACTTCTGGGGAATTAGAAGGCTTGTCTGTTGAGGGGAGGTTTGGGAGGGGAATTTTGACTGAATGTTAAATCCATGGCCCAGGGTGAAGAGTGAGAAGATTTGGAGCCACTGTTCAATGGTTTCTCCCGGCACTCTAGGTTTCTGAAGGCAGAAGACTATAACTTCCCTGACTCTCTGCCACCCAAAGGGCTTTGGCGAGGTGCTTTCATATCTTGGTTAGGGTGCATCACAACAGGAAGCACCTGCTTGCTGAGACGAACCCAATGACAGCTGTAGGATCTGACCCCATGTGGCCACAAGGGACGTCAGATGCCATTGAGTCCAGCATCCCAGCCCCACCTCCTCTCACTAATTGAGCAAAAATGCTACCAAAATATTTAAATAATGAGGTCATATGAGTTGATTCTCCTCAAAACAGTAGCCAGTTTTAGTCACCCAGAGAAAGCACTGCTGGTAACTCACTGACGAAATGCTAAGAATTTTGGGGGTAATCTGACAAATGACATTGGTTTGGGGCCTCTGAGAACAATTTAGAATAACTCAGAAGTAATAGAGTGATTAGAAAGTGCTAAGGGATTCCAAACTCCCTTTGTTCCACTTGTCTAAAGAACAATAGAGGTAAGAAATAAGTTATGACAAAAGGTAGGTTCTAAAACTGTGCTGACGTGGAGGCCTCTAGCCACATGAGGCTTTTCAAATTTAAATTACAGTTGACCCTTGAACAATGCAGGGGTTGAGGTGCTGGCCACCTCACTGCCTGCGCCATCAAAAAAATGCACTTACAACTTTTGACTGTCCCAAAACTTAACTACTGATAGCCTGTTGACCAGAAGCCTTATCTATAACATAAACTGTTGACTAACACATATTTTGTAAGTTATGTGTTATATACTGTATTCTTGCCATAAAGTAAGCTAGAGAAAAGAAAATGTTAAAACTGTAAGGATGAGAAAATACAGCATTGTACTGTATTTATTGAGAAAAATCTACGTATAAGTGGATCCTGCACAGTTCAAACCCATGTTGTCAAGGGTCAACTGTAACTGAAATTAAATTTTAAAATTCAGTTCCTCAGTTGCACTTAGCTCAGTAGTCACATCTGGCTGATGGCTGCCATATTGATACAGATACAGAACACTTCCATCCTCACAGAAAGTTCTGATGGTTTCTGAGGAGGGAACTTAACCAGTGTCTAGTCTAATCTCTTCTTGTGCTATGGACTTTTTTTTTTTTAATCTAACAGGTATCAATGGTGTCTCCCCCCGCCCCCCAAACTTCTGTCCTTCCCTGCCATGCTTCCTCTCAGGAGTACTGGTCTGCTCCATGGCCTTGGCATTAAATATCTTGATCACTCGCTTCTCTGGTCATGTTGTCCGTGCATCAGGAACATCCGTCTTCCTTGTGTGAAGGCAGGAAGTCATGTTCTCTTGAGGGCAGATTCTCTACATGCTCCCCCCACTGCAGCTGTTTAAGAAACTCTAGTATGAGCTTTTGTGAGGAGCACAGGAGGGAGGGAAGGTTGCTGACGATGCTACCCCCTGGCTCCAACAGCCTTCAATAGAGGCCTACTCCCCGAGACAATGTCTCGAGCTTTGGATGCCCAGCATGTGTCAGGTGCAGTTTCTTTCCCTCCACCTCATGCGGTTAGTGTTCTAGACAAGCAGGTCCCCGGCTCACTGTGTATCATCACGCTTCCTTGCCTTTGTTCATGAGGATTCCTCTGCTGGGATGGGTTCCCCGCTTCATTCTTCATGTGGCAAATACCCATGTGGTCCTCAAGGCTGCTATGCTTCTGGGATGCCTTCCTGACCTGCCTGGTCAGAGTGAATCTTCTCTCTTCTGTGTTCCCATTTATACCAATACTCACCTGTAAACACATCCCTTCTCACAAGGGTGTGTGTGTTTGTGTGTGTGTATGCATGCGCATGCACTCTCATGATTGACAGTGTGCCCTTAAGATCCTGGACTGCAGGGAAGTCATAGCTGTATCTTCATATCTGCTACCGTCCTGACATGATGGTGGAGATCAACCACTTAGTGCATTTTAAATGTCAACCCTACTTCCTCCTTCCTCACTCCATTAGGGACAGTAGTAGTGGTGGTGGTGATGGTGGTGGGTTGGATTTGTGTTCTTTAAAAAACTATATCCAAGTTGTCATATTTTCCTAAAATATTATATTTTGTATTAGACCAAATGTTTGAGGATTTTTTAATGTAAGAGAGCTATTAGTGTCTAACAGATGAAAATCAATCCAGAGTAATATTCAAGCTAAATGTATCTTAATTCTTTTAAGAGAGAAGAAAATAACAATCATAAGGAACACATTTTTTGAGAAAAGAAAATAATAAATGGCACCTATCAACACATTTCTATGTGGAAAGTACTGTGAGAAGAACTTTTCTTGGATTATCTTTTTTTTTTTTTTTAAGATTTATTTATTTATTAGAGAGGGGTGGGGAGAGGGAGAGAGAATCTCAAGCAGACTCCCTGTTGAGTGCGGGGCCTGATGGAGGGCTCGATCCCATGACCCTGAGATCATGACCTGAGCCAAAATCAAGAGTCAGATGCTCAACTGACTGAGCCATCCAGGCGCCCCTCTTGGATTATCTTTTGTATTTGTCACAACAGTCCTATGAGGCAGCTACTGCTATTACCCCATTTTAATAGGCAAGGACACTAAGGCACAGAGAAGGTAAGTAATCTGCCTGCCCAAGGTCACACAGCTGGCGGATGACTGCCATCTTTTTTTTCAAAAAATTTGAGATCCAATTCACATACCATTAAATTACCTTTTTAAAGTGTACAATTCAGTGGTTTTTAGTGTATTTACAAAGTTGTGTAACCATCACTACTAATTCATTCCAGACTACTAATTCATTCCAGACTGTTTTATTACCCCCAAAAGAAAGCCTCTGTTTCCATTAGCAGTCACTCCTCATTGCCCACCCACCCTCTCTCCCCAGCTCCTGGCAACTGCTAACCACTGCCTCTAAGGATTTGCCTATTCTGGACGTTCCATGTAAATGGAATCATATCCTATGGCCTTTTGTGTCGGGCTTATTTCACTTAGCATATTATTTTCAAGATTCCTTCATGTTGTAACTCTAATCAATACTTCATTCCTTTTTGTGGATGAATAATATTCCATTATATGGACATGCCAGATTTTTCAATCCATTCATTCATTAATTGATAGATAACTGGCTTGCTTTCACTTTTTGGCTGTTATGAATAATGCTACTACTATAACACCTGTGTACAAGTTTTTGTGTAAATATTTATTCTCAGTTCTTTGGGGTATATGTCTAAAACTAGAACTGCTAGGTCATATGGTAACTCCATTTAACTTTTTGAGGAACAGCCAAACTGTTTTCCAAAGCAGCTGTACCATTTTCTGTTTCTACTGGCAGTGTATGAAGATTCTGATTTTACTGCATTCTTGTCAATACTACATATTGTCTGTCTTTTCTATGATGGCCATCCTAGTGGGTATGAAGTGGTAGCTCACTGTGGTTTTAATTTGCATTTCCTGAATGACTAATGATGTTGAGCATCTCTTCATGTACATACTTCTTGGCCACTTATATATCATTTTTGGAGAAATGTCTATTTAAATTCTTTGTCATTTTTTATTTTTACTTTTTAATTGAGGTGTTAACAGTTTTTTTTTAAGATTATTTATCTGAGAGAGAGAGAGAGAGAGAGAAAGGGGGGAGGGGCAGAAGGAGAGAGGTAGAGAGAATCTCAAGCAGACTCCCTGCTGAGCACGGAGCTCAACTTGGGGCTCGACTGCAAGACCCTAAGATCATGATCTTGGCTGGAATCAATTAACCGACTGAGCCGCCCAGGTACCCCAACAGTTCTTTGTATGTTCTAGACACTAGACCCTTATTAGGTACAGGATTTTCAAATATTTTCTCCAATTCTATGGCTTGTCTTCACTTTTCTCATCTTTTTTGACATAAGTACAATTTTTTAGAACAAGTCGAGCATCTGGTATTGTGAATGGAGTAAGGAATTGGATTCAAAGGACTTGGTTTCTGGCTATTTAGGTTATTTACAAGCAATTAACTAGTCTTGGAGTCTCAAGTAACCTAATATCTCTTAGCCTCAGTTTCCATGTCTATAAACTCGGTAAAATAATGGCATCAACCACACAGGGTAGTCTTTAGAATTAAATGACATTAAGCACTTCACAAATATCAGTTCTTTCTATAACATGAACTCATCCGGCTCTGCTATATCTCTGACAGGTAACCCTTGTTGAGCTAGGTTCCTCTGGAAGATTGATCATGTGGGAGTAGCTAAGACCCTCCCCTAAAACCAGATTTAATGACTCTCCCCTGCAAAGGTTTGATAGACTACTCAAATGATCATATTCCGTATGCATCAGAAAACTCTGGTAGAATCCAGACGTAGCCAGTTTGGCTTTGTTGATACTGTGTGGTCTTGTGGTGAGTGGGTGATCTCCCTTTCTGTGTGGCTGTGGGGTGGGCCGTATTGGGTTCAAAACTAGCCCTGCAGTGCCACCTGTAGGGTCAAGGCTCTCTCCATGCCCCATGTATGAATGGAGGCAATAATCGTTGCTAAGAAGATGGAATTATGGGTTGTGGGTGGGATTAAATGAGATGACATCTGTTGCATGTGTACCATAGTGCCACATGCTGAGTTAGTTTCCATAAGAGGTGTTGGGTTGTTGGGGTGTGGGGGAGAACCCTGCCAAGTTGGGCCTCATAAAGTGATCACCCTGGGGGATGGTTAGTACCAGACTGACCAAGACTGGAAACTGCACATATTGCGGAATGGGCTATTTCTGATAAATGAGTTACTAAAATAATCAGAAGAGAAAACTTTAAAACAATTTAAACAACTAAATGTTAAAATTGACGAAAAGTTCAAAAAAACGGGTGGGTGGGATGGGGAAAGTGTATCATTATGGAACCAATCAGCCACTCAAACCAAAAAAACAGGAGAGATCTACATACACGCTTGAGCTCTCTCTCATACACACATACTTACACTCTCAGTGTTTGGAAGGACAAGCAAGCTAGTAACAGTGGTTGCCCCAGGTGAGATGGGACTGGGGAGATTTAGAGTTGAAAGAAAGTAGAGATTTAGGTGTACCCTTCTGATACTATTGGAAATTTTCACATTGTACATTGATTTAATTACATGTATAATTGATGTAGTTGTTCAAATGGTTAAAATTTAAATTTACAAAAAAAAATTTGTTTCTTTGGTGCGCCTGGGTGGCTCAGTCATTAAGCATCTGCCTTCGGCTCAGGTCATGATCCCAGGGTCCTGGGATGGAGCCCCGCATCGGGCTCCCTGCTCCGCAGGAAGCCTGCTTCTCCCTCTCCCACTCCCCCTGCTTGTGTTCCCTCTCTCGCTGTGCCTCTCTCTGTCGAATAAATAAATAAAATCTTTAAAAAAAAATTGTTTCTTTAAGTGGAGCCAAGGCTATTTTGCTAAGTGCTGTGCTGTCTTAGGCCCCTGTCAAGCTGTCCTTTTATCTTCAGGGAGAAGCTCTTCATGGGGCAGTAACTGATAAACCTGCTGCTCATTATATCCCTCACTTGAAAGTCTTAAAACCAAAGTCCTTGAAGATATTCAATAATTCCAAATTCCTGCCAATTTAGATTAGGCTTCCATTCTTGTTTACTCAGAATTGATTTTACTTGATACGGGTTGAAGTGTTTAAACTTTAATGCTCTTTGGGGCAAGTGTTCCTTTCTCCCCTTTTATTTGAATTAAACAGAATTTAATGATGAACGTGGAGTTGCCTCTAACTCAGCCGAAGCCTTCGGTGTTGGGGCAGTTGGCTGAGTAGTAGAGTTAGCTCTTGTCCTGTGTTCTGTGAGCAGGGCTTCTCCATTTGCAGATGGTAGTGAGGTAAATGCTACTGGACATGGAACCCCTTAATGCTCCCTACCTGAAAACATTTTTAGAAATCACAGGGGTCTTGAGGTGCCTGGGTGGCTCAGTCAGTTAAGCATCTGCCTTCTCTTCAGGTCATGATCCCGAGGTCCTGGGATTGAGCCCCACGTCAGGCTCCCTGCTCAGCGGGGAGTCTGCTTCTGCCCCTACCTCCGCCCCTCCCCCTGCTCGTGCACGCACTCTCTCTCTCCCTCCATCTCAAATAATTTCTTAAAAAAAAAAGAAATCAGGGGTCTCAAAAAACTTGTACAGCTTATTGTATAATATATTAGCCTGATTTAATATTTTAGAAGTATTTTATTGTCTTTCCCCAAATTGTTGGGTAAAAAGCAAGATGAATTGGATCTCCCATTGAGACCCCGAGGAATAAAGTGCCTCAAGTTGAAAAGCAAAGTGTCTTGGGGCTACTACTATCTGTTTTCCTAAGTAGCAAGTCTTTTGGGGGAATAGAATATGTAGGGTTGGGGCACCTGGGGGACTCAGTCATTAAGTGTTTGCCTTTGGCTCAGGTCGTGATCCCGGGGTCCTGGAATCGAGCCCCGCATCGGGCTCCCTGCTCAGCGGGAAGCCTGCTTCTCCCTCTCCCACTCCCCCTGCTTGTGTTTCCTCTCTCTCTGTCTCTGTCAAATAAATAAATAAAATCTTAAAAAAAAATGTGTAGGGTTTAAGCTTGATAAACTCTCAGTAAGTAAAGTTGGACAAGCTCATCTGAGGATTTACTCTTCCCTTGGCTCTATCTTCCCGTTTTCTGCTGTTGGGCAATTTTACTTTCGTGTTACATTAAGCTCAGAGCCATTTTTCTTCTGGAGTTTTTCACAGATAATTACCTTTTGGGTACTTAAAACTAAGTGTAAAACATCACCCTCCTAAACACACCATCAAATTAAGTAAATAAAACACAATTTAAGAACAGCTTTATATTAAAACGATAAAGTTTGGGGATTTTTTTTATTGTCTTAATAAAGTGTAACAATTTTGCGTACCTTCTCAAGCATAATTTTAAAATTAGTCTGCCTGCCTTGCCCAAAAGGCAAGTATTAGTGCTGCTCAGGATGATGATCTTAGGTCAAGGGGACCTTCAGATTAAAAAAAAAAAAAAAGCTGTTTTGATTCAGTTGAACTAATTCCACCATTTATCTGTACTTAAATAGGGCTTCGTTCCAGAATAAATAATTTAGTTGCTGTTTTCTGCCTAGAATATTGGTGGATGATTTTATATAGATAGGCTTCCGTGGGAAGTTTTAATTTAAGGCAAGATAGACAACTCTTAGTCTGGGGACATTCCCGCACTGAACTTCATTGTAGACAGTATGAAGGAGCACATCAAGGAACAGGGGATCCAGGTATATGGTTGGGGTCAGCTGTTGATTGCGGGGTTGTTTGATCCCTCTTTTGCTGACACTGGGAGAGAGGTTTAGAAGGAGGTCAATTTGGAAGGAGTATTCAGCAAATACTGAATGCTTACATTATCATGAGGGTATGGTAGTAAGCCATGGAGAGTGGCCACATGAAACTTACACTTCCCTGGGGGAGACCATCAACAAATAGATATGTGCTATGTATGCCTGGTAGTGCTAGGTTCCAAGAAGAAAAATAAAGCAAGGTCAGAGACTAGAAAATAGAGGATTTTAAGCTATTTCTACTCAAAAATCTACTCCATGTATATTGCATTCTTAAAAATGGCAATATCCTAAAAGACCAAGAGGGCTGTGGAAATCTTGCAATGTGACCCTAAACTAGATCTGATTCTTGTATTGAAAAACTAGAACATGGACAGTGGATTAGATAAAGGTAGTTGATAACTATATTACGATCATGTAAGAAAATATCCTTGTTTTAGGGAAGACATACCGAAGTAGTTAATACTTAAGGGTAAAAAGGCCATGATGTATGTAACTTACTCTCATGTGGTTTAGGAAAAAGTTATATTTATATTTATATATAATAAATATAATTATATTTAATTATATTTATATGTAATAATTATATTTATATGTGTGTGTATAGGGGGAAAGGAGAGAAGAGAGGGTACAAATGACAAATGGTATAAAATGTTAATAATTGGAAAAACTTTCTAGAAGTCATATACATATTAGTATGACTATTAAGGAAAGTGACTATTCACTTGCTATTATTTAGTTGAGATTAACTCCGTGGTTTTCTGAGCATTAAAGAGAATTTGGGTAAAGGAAGCATTCTAGGGTCACTGCAGTCAGGCTGGAATATTAGACCTTGGGGAGTAGGGAGGATGATGTGTCATGGAAGACAGATTTGGAAAGGAAGGTTGGGCAAGCCACTGATAAACTAAGTGAAGGTTGGCCTTTATGGCTGGGCAACCTCTGTAGCCCATTTGGTATGCTGTCTTTGGTATTTACCTTTTTATAAAAAAACAACTTTATTGAGACAGAATTCACATATGATGAAAGAAGGTTGTGGATGACCAATAATAATTTATATAAATACAATATATAAAATTATGCCAGTAGCTATCAAAATTAATCAAAATGCTAGGCATAGTGGTTAGTACTTTAATAGACATCACTTCATTTAATCTTTACAAGATTCTTACAAGATACATCCTAGTTTCCTAATAGAGAGTGAGGATATAAAAGCCTAAGAGGTTATATGTTGTATACCTGGTAAGGGGCTGAATTTTGAACCCAGGTCACTGATACTGTGCAGTCGATGGACTGGGCTGCCTTCCATGTCTGTGACCCCCCCCCCCCCCCCGATGTAGGGGCTGTGCAGGCTGAGTGAGCAGACTCTTTGTCTCCAGTACCTTAGAACAGCATATGGTGTACTTTCTGAAATGTGCAAGAAGTCAAATGATACTATTGAGCTCAAGAGGGGAAGAAAGATTTTGTAAGTAATAGATCTTTAATAGGTTACATAGGAAATAAAAATATTTGGGAAGTTGAGTGTTTTAGGGTTAATGTCCATAGGGACAGTTCTGGGCTGGATAAACTATCCCATCTATCTACCCTACCTGCCCACCCACCCACCCACCCACCTGAGCTGTGTTATCAAGCTGGCTGTCTAACACTGACTTGGCAATTTTTGGGGTCTGCCAGGCACCAGAATCCCCACCCTATCTTGCTACAAATTTAGTGATTCTATTTCTCTTCTACAAACTCTACCCCCTCTACCCCCATCATCTTCTGCTCTTAGCCGATTTTATAGCCCTCCACAGACTCTTTGATACCTACTCTTGACAACCTAGAGAGATTATCAAGAAGCCCTGCTAGGGTTAGGATCCAGGGACACTGTCATCGGAATCCTGAGTTCCATTAGTAGGTTGGCATTGCCTTCAGGATCTTCATTCCCCTTGGATCCTCCTTGGCGGGGTCAGCAGCTGGAAAGACTGCCTATGCCTGATACCTGTCTTTAGGATAGCTACTTTTCATTCATCTACTTGGTGCCTTATCTCCTTGAACTCTTCTTTTGGTCCTCCTTAAGCCCTGCTACTTGCCAGATCTGCATACATCTTTGGATTCAAAAGCTCTTGTGTACTAGACAGTACGCATTTATCATTTATAGCCTATGTAGTACACTCTACTTGGCGCCCTCTCTTTTCCAGCTGCTAGCCTAGAAGCTTGAAGTTTCCAGGTATACTCATGCATTGATGTAAAAAAAACAAACAGGAAACTACTTTTGTCCCATGGAAATAGTTCAGATGCCACAAAAACACATTCTTCTCTCCTGCTGTAAATGGTGCGCTGTAGTTTATATGTTCCTTCTGCATCTGTCCCCTGACACCAGGGTTTCTCAACGTTGATACTGTTGGCAAGGTAGTTCTTTGTTGTGAGGAGCTGTTCTGAGCGATGTAGGATGTTCAGCATGCCTGGCTTGTACCTGCTTGAGGGTAGTAGCACCACCCCACCACCCATTGTGACAACCAAAAAGTGTCTCCAGAATTTGCCAAATGCTTCCTGGCAGGGGTGGGGAGGGGGGCGCAGAATCACCCCTCCTTGAGACCAGCTGCCTCCTGTAATTCTTACGGTAATCCTGTTAGGTAGGTCTTCTCTCCATTTTGCAGTCAAGGAAACTGGCTCCGTGGCCAGAACACGACTTGAAGCCATCGCCATGTGTTTGGCTCTTCATATGATGCTCTTGTGTACCTCAGCTGCTGGGAAGTTCTGATTCAGCGTATAGGGAGAAGCAGGGACAGTGGGGTTGTTTTGCAGCTGAGCTTTTGCTCTTGGGAAAGGCCCTGTTCTCTTGCCAGGTGAGAGACAGCCCATCCATCACATCCCTGAGACTCCTGGGCCTCTCCCCGAATGAGGGAAGCAAAGCAGAACCAACAGAGATTTTAGCGGCGAAGCCGAGAATGCTTTGGGGGCCCAGCTCCACCAGCCCCGCTCGGGAGGTCCCCAAGCCCAGCCGTGGAAGGAAGGGGGCCCCAAGCTTTGCAGCCTTGGATTCCCTTTGCCAGGATTCTGCACAGATCAGAGAAGAGCTGGGTGGCCTCTTTGGCGTGTGTTACTGCTGAAGAGGCAAATCCTGTATTTCTGAAGTTTTATTTGCCCTCCTGCTCTCTGCTGCACCGACAGAGTAGAGAAGACACCCGAGAGAATGTTCGCTCAAGGCTGAAGCCTGGCAGCCTGTGTGAGCTGTGCTGGGGCTGGGCAGGACTGGCAGGGCTCCGGCTGGAGGCCCTCGGCCCTCCTTATGGGCTGCAGTCACTCGGGCGCAGTGAGGACCCAGAGCAATGCCTCCTCCTGCCTCCTGTCATTGGGGGATGCAGACAAAGGTTCTGGCCGGCTCCCTCACCCCTGGTTGGCTCAGGTAAATGGGGTCCTGGGACCTGGGGAGTGCGAGTGAAGGGGTGCATTTATTCTCCGCTCTTCTTCATGACTCCTTGAGGAGGAAAGAAGTCCTTCTCCCTTTGGACAGTGTAGACATAGGCTCCCAGGGCATCCAGGATTTCTGTGTGCAGTGAGGCCATAAATATTCTTTCCTCCAGTGGGATGCATAGTGCAGATTGCTGAGCTTGAGGAGGCGTCTCTTTAGAATCTGATCTTTGGGGGCACCTGGGTGGCTCAGTGAGTTGAGTGGCTGCCTTCGGCTCACGTCATGATCCCAGAGTCCCGAGATTGAGTATCGCATCAGGCTCCCAAGTCTGCTCCTCCCTCTGACCCTCCCCCTTCTCGTGCTCTCTCTCTTTCTCTCAAATAAATAAATAAAAAAAATCTTAAAAAAAAAAAGAATCTGATCTTTGAAATACAAAAGAACCTGCTAGAGTTGGTTGACTTTTGAAATAAAAAAAAAAAAAAATCCCCGTCGTTTCTCTTACGAGTATTTTTTCTGCCACTTAGACCTCCTCTGATGGCTTTGATTTGCTGGCTTTTGAACCCATCCCCAGTCATCATGCTGTCCGTGCTTTTCCTCATTATCACAAATAATATGCAGATACGTCACATTAGTGGGTTCAGTGCTGAAAAGTCAGGACTGAAAGTCAGGAACTTGGAATATTCTGATGGTTCTACCAATTGGCCTTAACCTTACTGCATTTCTCGTACCACCATTTCTTACTTTGTAAGATAGGTGGCACATTTCTTCTCCTGTGTTTCATGGAGACCTTGTGAGATAAGTAAATTAACACTTTTAGAGAGGCTTAATCAAAGTAGCTACTAATATCATAATTATATATGATGATGAGTAGTGTAATTGCCAACTTTTGATGATAAAGGTGCAGTGAGCTTGACCTGGGGGGTGCTCTGCTCCTGACCTGTGTGTGCTTCTGTGGAAAGAGAATGAAGAAACTTTCTCTTTCGTGCTTATTTTAATCTGGTAGAATTTTGCTTTGCCTTTTTTTTTTTTTTTTAACATGTTGGTTGCTCTTTGCTGCTCCCTTGCTCTCTGCCCATCTGTTCCCCAGAGTAACCATTCCAGGCACATGCATGTGTGTCTTGTTTTCGACAAGAGAGGGAAATGGGGCTATATGTTATAAATTGTCTTGTGGTCTGTTGTCTTTTGTATTTTGTTTTGTTGGTATTTTCCACATAACACTCTTGGAAATCTTTCTGTACCACTGTATGTGTGTATGTGAGCAGCAAGTCTGTCATTTTAAAAAAATCAGCTGTGGGGCACCTGGGTGGCTCAGTCGGTTAAACGTCTGCCTTTGGCCCAGGTCATGGGCCTGGTAGTCCTGGTATCGAGCTCCACATTGGGCTCCCTGCTTAGTGGGGAGTCTGCTTCTCCCTCTGCCCCTTCACCCCTGCCACCGCTCATGCTTTCTCTCTCACTCATGCTCTCTCTCTCAAATAAATAAAATCTTTAAAAAAAATAAAAATAATAAAAAAATCAGCTGCATGGTATTTAATGGGATGCCTGTGTCATAATCCTCTTAACAGTCTCTTGATGGGTTTGGGGGGAACATAATAGACCCTTATTCAAGTCCTTGTTATGGTGTGAAATGGTAAGACCAATGAGATCTAGAATAAGAGCATCTTCTGAGTCCTGGCTCTGTGTACTTTGGAGTTAATTGCTCAGCCTCCCTGGGCTTCAGTTTTCTTTTTTTTCTCTTTTCTTTTCTCTTTTCTTTTCTTTCTTTCTTTAAGATTTTTATTATTTATTTGAGAGAGAATGAGAGAGAGAAAGCACAAGCAGGGGAAGCTGCAGAGGGAGAGGAAGCAGACTCCCTGCTGAGCAGGGAGCCTGATGTGGGGCTTGATCCCAGGACCCTGAGATCATGACCTGAGCCAAAGACAGATGCTTAAATGACTGAGTCACCCAGGTGCCCCTGGGCTTCAGTTTCTTATTAAAAAGAGGGATTTGGGGGGGTGCCTGGGTGGCTCAGACGGTTAAGTGTCTGCCTTCGGCTCAGGTCATGATCCCGGTGTCCTGGGTTCGAGCCCCACATCAGGATTCCTGCTGAGTGGGGAGTCTGTTTCTCCCTCTCCCTCTGCCTGCTGCTCCCCCTGCTTGTACTCTCTCTCTCTAATAAAAAATAAAAAATCTTAAAAAAAAAAAGAGGGATTTGGGCTGGAAGGTATTCTTAGCCTATCTAACTTTAAATGTTATAAATTCATCTGGAGGTCTATTTACTGGTTATCTGTTCTACAACAAATATCCCACAACTAAGTGTCTTCAAACCATAACCATTTATTTAGCTTATAGTTATGCTGGGCATTTCTTCTTGTCTGAACTGAGTTTAAATGATCTCATTTAGGCCTGCTTAAGGTATCTGCAGTCATTTCACAAATGGGTTGGGCTTGGTATTCCTAGGTGGCCTTGCTCACATGTTTGGTGGTTGGTTGGCTGGGCAACTGAAGGGTGGGGCAGTGCCAATGAATTACGTGTCCCTCATCGTGTAGCAGGCCCTGGGTCTGTTCACATGTGGCTGGACAGGCTTTCAAACGTAGCAGGAACAGAAGATTAAAGACTTCTTGAAGCCTAGGTTTGGAACAGACAGTGTCCCCTCCCATGCATTCTACAGGTCAGAGCAAATCACAAGGCCACGCAGATTCAGGAGGTAGGGAGATAGACCCCACTTCTTGATGGGAAGAAATGCAAAGTATTGTGGTCACTTTTATAGACTAGCATATTGTACAGACTGAGCCTTTGAATAACAATGAAAGACTGAATGAAAAAGGAGGAAGGAACAGCCAGAGACTGAACTCAGAGATTTTTTTTTTTAATTATTATGTTATGTTAACCCCCATACATTACATCATTAGTTTTTGATGTAGTGTTCCATGATTCATTGTTTGCATATAATACCCAGTGTTCCATCTAGTATGTGCCCTCTTTAATACCCATCACCAGACTAACCCATCCCCCCACGCTGCCCTCTAGAACCCTCAGTTTGTTTTTCAGAGATTTCAAGAAGGTTTTCCAGTCAGTGATGAGTGCCCTTGGTGCAAAAAACAAAGAAGACAAAAATCCTTTCCTTGGACCAATGTTGTGTATCTGCCACGTCGCCCAACACCAGGGCCACGAAGATAAATTCCACATGGCCAAGCTCTGAAGCTGTAGAGTGTGGGATTTGATAGCAAAACCAATAAACTATAATAAAAGACAAGTGTTTCTAATTGAAATAGAAACGCAGTGCTCTGCAGTCTCAAAGGAGGGACCCACCAATTTTATCTGGAGGTTCCGAGAAGTGTTTGGTGAGGTAATTCTAGTAGGATGAGTGAGTTGGCATTTATTGAGCAAAGAGGGGCCAGAGTGGGCATGAGAAGAGGTCTGCAACTCAACCAGCACAACTGAAGGTTCTGTGCCCTGAAAAGACCAAAGGACACAAGCCCAGGAGAGTCACGGGGTCAGGAAGGCCTGAGTTTAGGGAGCGGATATGATGGGCGTCATAAATGTGACTGGAAATTGTGACTGAGCCATGCCAAAAAGTGCTTCTGTTGTCACTGAGAACGACAGAGCCAGACAAGCTAAGGAGTTCCTTTAACATTTTCTGTGTTGGTGAAAATGAACCAGTTCAATCTTTCCACTGAATTTGCCCTTGAATGTTCAGGAAGACAAGACAAGAAGGCAGTGAATTTGTTTTTCTGTTCTTTCATTTTTGAGTCTGATACATGTATATCCTATCCCAAACATGTTCTAGTGAAAGAATATTTACTTCTTATTCAGCCTTGGCTGTTTCCAAGATGAGTTTGGAGTACCTGGGCATAGCCATCAAAGCCTAAGGAAGAGGAATTCTGTCATACTATTATGTGCTCAAAATGTGCTCTTTCTCTCAGGCAGCCCCAGAAATAGTTCTGGAGACTCTACCTGACAGAAGCTATTGACAACCCAATAGCCACTCCTCTGGTCTTGCCCCTAGACCCCTGATTTATTTTATAGCTGATGGTCCCAAGCCCTGGGATGAATTGTGCTTGGTCTGAGCTCCTTACCACTAAGCAGTTCCCTCTTGGCCGGGTACCCGCTCAGCAGCCCCTCCTGTAGGTAGTGATGATCACAGTACCCAGTTCTGACCAGTAGGTCATAAAGAGAAGGCCGCCAGGGGTAGGGGGAGAGTATTTTCATTCTGGGAAGAGGAGAACACTATAAAAGGAGAAAGCCCCTTGGCCTCATTTCCCTTTCTTCCTACTTTGGATATTGATCTGTGATGACAAGGCAGGCACCTGGAGCTGTGGCAGCCATCTTGTCACCCTGAGGGATTGTGCCTTTGGGCCAAAGCCACTACACAAAGGATACACAGCAGAAGAGTGGGAAGAGCCATTATACCGGCTGTGGGACCATCCAACTCTTGACTTGTTGCTAAGTGATAAAAAGGGTCCTGAAGTTTAGAACACTGTCAGTCAGTTTTCTGTTACTTGCAACCTAGAGAGTTCCTAACTGATAGACTATTTGTATCACAATCGGGGATTGAAGAGAAGAGAAACAAGGTGTACCTTTCATCCTATTCCATTTTAATGTGTGGGGCAATCATATAGACATTTTGCCATGCCTTTAGATGGCCTGACATTCTTGGCTCTGGGCTAGAAATGCTCTTCAGCAGTTTTTGTGTTAATCCTAAAACCTGGGCAGAGACGTGACAGCAAGGTGTGGGCATGTGGGAGACAGGCATTGCTCCCATTTATTTTGGAGCAAAAGTACAATTAAGAGGATGGGCTTTGTTATGGGAACCAGTTGTTCTTTAAAATGTAGGCCGCTTTTTTTATTATTATTATTTTTAAAGATTTTATTTAGTTTTGCCAGAGAGTAGAGAGAGAGAGCGAGCAAGAGCGAGCATGAGCAGAGGGGATGGCAGGTAGAGGGAGAAGCAGACTCCCTGCTGAGCAAGGAGCCTGATGCGGGGCTCGATCCCAGGACCCTGAGATCATGATCTGTGCCGAAGGCAGATGCTTAACCAACTGAGCCACGCAGGCATCCCTTCTATTTTATTATTGTTTTGAGAGTGAGAGAGCACACTGGGGGGAAGGGAGGGGCAGAGGGGGAGAGAGAGAGAGAGAGAGAGAGAGAGAGTCCTAAGCAGGTTCCACTCCAGCGTGGAGCCTGATACAAGCTCAGTCTCACAACCCTGAGGTGATGAATCAAGAGTCAGATGCTCAACTGACTGAGGCACCCAGGTGCCCCAGCTGCTTTTTGTTTGAAAAAGAGTAGGAGATTTGGGAATGGTAGAGCATGAGTTTTATTTAGTTTTTATTTATTTATTTTTAAAGATTTTATTTATTTATTAGAGAGAGAGCGCGCAAACAGGGGGGAGGGCAGAGGGAGAAGCAGACTTCCCACTGAGGAAGGAGTCTGGTGCAGGACTGATCCCAGGACCCCTGGATCATGACCTGAGGTGAAGGCAGACGCTAAACCAACTGAGCCACCTAGGAGCATGAGTTTTAAAAAGGACAGAAGTAAAAGGTCACTGGGTGGAATTGGAACTAGAGTAGTGGAACTCAGGTTCGTCATGTTTGAAATGAGAATTGTAGGGTGTTTTTAACCATGACTTTTGTGCCTGCTGTATGTCATATTGGAACAAGGTATGGGGGGTGGTTTGTGAAATTCTTGCAGGAACAGCAAATGACAATAGCAGAAAAGAAAGTGAAATGTGTCCTGGGGTGGGAGTGGGAAGGGATTCAGCAATAGGTAAGACCAAGGGTCACAAACCAGAAAAATGTAACAGAGAGGATCACACCAAAGTAGACAGAACACACCATGCTGTGCTCCAGACCCAACAAGCGCACACCAAACCTTTAGGGCAGGTGTCCTGGAATACAAATTCTGATTCTGCATCTTGTCTAGAGCACACTTCCAACATCTGTTGGGCTACGTGGCGAGGAGCAGCCTGTCTGGGATCCCGTGGTCTCCGTTTCCGGGTAGGTTCACCCAATGGGAGGGGCGAATGTAGACCACGTGAGCAGGACGCGGGAGCCGCGGGTGTGTTCGTTCCTGGGTGGCGCGTCTGCCCCCTGGTCTTCTCCACCCTTCGTGGCCCGGCATCCGCGTCTGGCCCCGTTGCATGTCTTACCCTCCTGCGGGTTGGCTGCAGCTTCTGGATTCCTCTTCCATGGCTCTTCCCATGATTTCCTGATGTCCTGGACGGCTAGATTGCCTCACCCTTTTTTCTCTGGTGGTTTTTTTTTTTTTTTGCTCTTCTATCTGCTCTATAACCAATTTTCCATGTTAAATTTTCTGAGAGAGATTTCTGATTTTTTGAGTGGAACTATTTTGTCTCAAAATACACTCTTGTCCCTCTAGTTCAATGTAGAGGGGGTCCATATTGTGACCACTCATTTGGATGACTTCTGTCATAGTCAGCACAGAGACAAATTGGGGTGGTGATGGTGAGTAGAACAAGGAATGGACAGTCCCTAGGAGGGAAAACTAGGTAGGAATGGTTACATAATGTGAGGAATAAAAAAATGAGGACAACTTTGGATGGCTTGTGCGTGGAGGCTGGGGTAGGAGAAAGCACCTGTGCTTGGGCAGATGATGTAATAGGAAAGGAGAATGAGGCATTGGGTTGGGGGATCCTGTACCTGAAAACATTTTTATAGATCATTGGAAATCTGAGTTATTTTGAGGGCAGACTGTCAGCATTTGTGATTCCTCTGAGAAAAGCTGACCGTTGAAGGTGCAAGTGAGCAAAAGCTCTCTGTGGAAGAAAAGTGCATACATAGAACTGAAGACAGGACCTCCGGGTTCACCCACGGTTGGGTGGTGGAGGATAAATGGAAGACATCATTGAGATAAAGGGTGTACACTCAGATGTAGGAGAGTTGGCATGGTCAATCATCCCAGGAGCTTTGAAAGTTGCAAGTGCTCACCAGCATTAAAATCTGCAGAGAAATAATGAAGGGCGATTGGGGAAAAGCCTTTGGATTTGCCCTGAGGAAGGTCAAGAAAGTTGTATGTTTATATTTAGCCACCAGGATTAGATTAATTGTTCCAAGTAGGATTTTAAAAATAGCCATCTCTCCATTATGTCACTGTTCAATTGCTTCAGATTTGCCCTCTGCAAGGCACATATCTCCTCTTCTCAATGCCTTGACCTCAGTTGTGTAGGATTCCTCTTGGAGTCAAGGAAGTCACGCGCAGATGAGCCACAGGAACCAAATGATGGCAATCCAGGGACCGAAAAGAGACTGCCGGCTGCCTGTAACAGAGGTTTGGGGTTCTCTGAAAAGAACTAGTTCGCTTATACCTCCATTTTTCTGGGACGTGTACAACAGTAGAGAATTTAAAATCTGGACTTGATGGAGTCATTGCTTTTGCTTTTTTTTTTTTTAATTTTAATATGTGTTGACTGAAACTCACGCTTTGCTCCTCCTTTGGGTGAAGTCTGAGAGAGAACGGCTTCCTACTGAGTTGTGCTCTGTGTGTGTAATACAGTCCGTGTGATAAGGAAATTCCAGAATAATATAATTCATTAGATTAACTTTTTCTTATATGCAATTACATTGCTTTTATAATAAGAAAATTTGGAAAACAGAGGAAAGAACAGCATGGTATCGCCACTCTAAAACCTCCACTGTTAACAGTTTGGGATAGTTTGCTCAAGTATTTTTTACCCTTCTGTAGAGGGGCTCACTTCCTGTTTTAATAAGAAAATTGGAACCATTGTTTAGAATGCCTCCCAGTATTTATCCAGATATACCCTGGGTATATAGTTCTGCCTGCATTAGGGGAAATAAGACCAGTCTTATAAAAAAAAATATTATGTTCCATCAACATGGAATAAAGAAAGGAAGCCCTTTCAGGATGGGTAGGATGACATAGAGAGAAGCAGACAGACCAATTAGAATTGTCCACAGAGGGTTGCCTCATCCTTAAGGCATTAATCTCTCTGAGCTGAAATTCAGATAACATAAAATAACCATTGAAAAGTGCTCAATGTAGTGACATGTAGTATATTCACAGTGTTATGCAACTACCACTTCTATCTAGTTCCAAGACATTTTCATCACCCCAAAATAAAGCTCTGTACCCATTTCCTTGGTCCCTGGCAACCACCAGTCGGCTTCTTATTTCTATGGTTTTTCTCTGTTTTAGATATTCCGTATAAAGGGAATCCTACAATGTGACTTTTTGTGTCTGACTTTCATCTGGCATAATGTTTTTGAGGTTCAGCCACATTGGAGCGAGTATGAATACTTCATTCCTTTTTATGGCCGAATAATAGTCTATTGTATGGAAAAACCACATGAATGTTTATCCATTCATCAGTTGATGGACATTTGAGTTTTTTCTTCCTTTTGACTATTGTGAGTAGTGCTGCTGTTGTTCATGTACATGTATTTGTTTGCCTATTTTCAGTTTTTTTTGGGTGAGGTGTTGGTCTCCTTCCTCACTCCCTAGGTTGTAAAGAACATGGGTTGAGGCAGTCCACTTAGATCATGGTGGCTCATGGTTTGAACTCACACTTTTTGCTTCTTGCAAAGCACTTCTCTGCTTTCTATTGATTTTGGTTGTGATCCCAGAGATAACACATGGAGCCTTTTTTGCCTGCTGGAGGGTGATTGGTGTTGACAGGAATCCTAGTTCAGCATCTTATATGTACAGTGTAAAACCTAAGACAGAATCTCATCGGTGTTGTCACAATTGCTCATGGTTAAAACAATCTTTTCCTGCTCTCCCTGACTGGTCATTCTGGTTCCATAGCCTCAGATCCTGGAGTCCCTGTCATTGCCTTGTGTGCCCTCTATCTGCTGAGACAGGGCATGAGTACTTGTGGCTGCCTTCTTTGTTTCAGATCTGACAGTTCAGGGCTAGCGGTGACCATGGAGCTGTTAACCATGTGACTCCCATGAGCACTGGGTACATGTCCTGGAAACTCATAATCATGAACTTTTTTATCAGTTCTGCTCTGTTTACAGTGTCTAGATTGGACCCTTGTCTGGAAACTTATCTCTGTATTCCTCAATATAGTTCTTGAAAGATTGGAGGAGGCAATGAAACTTGACATCATGCCAACTGGAGCTTCAGCCTATAGCGAGTAAATCTGGGTGGGAAGGAAAAGAAGAGGACCAAAAAAATGGAGGTATAAGCAAACTAGTTCTTTTCAGAGAACCCCAAACCTCTGTTACAGGCAGCCGGCAGATATGGAATGACAGATTAAAGGAAGCATACCATTTTGGCTACTGTTCTACACCCAGCAAAACAACGTGTACCCATGTTTTAGGTAGGTCCCCCCAGAAAGTGGAGCCTAGAGGTGAAGGCTTGAGAGCAGGAATGTGGTCCCAGGCATGTGGAGGGTAGGGAGCCCAGGAAGCGTGAGAAAGGGAAAGAGACAAAGGAAGCCCAAACCCATCATGCTAGTTCTGCCGGGGGCTATTAAAGCTGAATCCCACTAGTCATCCTTATAGGAACCATATGGACTGTGTTTCTGAACTCTCCACCCTGCATACGGAAGATGGCATTATTATCCACTGGTTTCTCACTTCCATTGATCAAGGGCTGCCCTGTGGGGTTGTTAACTCTCACTTTTACTTCTAGGTTTGCTCTTGCACTTGCTCTTGAGAGTCCATCCCAACTGACTTTCCAAACTGGCTTGCAGAGAGCAGCCCCAGGTCAGAAGGCAGGGGGTAGATTGGACAGCCACCGCCTGATGCTCGCATCTGGGCACCGCTTGGTTGCCTCAGCAACTGCTGGACATCAAAGGTGGGCAGAGGGGGTGTGAGACACGTGTCTTGCACATGAAACTTCCATCTTTCTTTTGATGGCCCCCACTTCTTCCTCTCTCAGAGCTTTAGGAATATCCTAATCCAGTCATGGGGAAATTTCTCAGCTTGGCTCCTCATAAGGTCATATATTTCTTCCGGTCCCCTTACCCTCTTGTTTTTCTTCCATTAGTCATTTTGATGGAACTAGTCCAGTTTATCTGTTGGAGTTAAGGCCACCTACTAAGTCTGTTAAAGTTATAGGCATCCAATTAGATTTTCATACAAGACCAAACCCTTAAAAAAAAAAAAAACGAATAATTTGGACTCTTCAGCAGGTGGTAGAATCTCTAGCGATGGGGAGAAATGAGGGAAAACCTCTCATGCAGGAAGGGATGAGTTTAATATTCTCCTTCATGTCTTCTAGAGTTTGGTTATGACAGTCACATACTGGCTCAGAAGCATTTTGAGTCCTAGCAGGAGCTGTTGTGTTTTTGAGGCATCTAAAGACTGCTGAGGATCTAAAGCCATCTTCCTTCCTGTGCCCAGAGTAGTATCATAGAGCTGACGTGCCCAGACACCAGGTAACCAATACCACTTCTGTAATGAACCCAGGAGTTACTGACTCAGCTGGTACTTGTGCCAGTGAATTTCTGCAGTCTGCCTTTTTGCGGTTTACACGTTGGGGGACAGGCCACTCCAGTGTTCTGTCATCCTGGGGCTGAGACTCCAGGAGACGTCTTCTTAGCTGGTGATTTGGAGACACTGTCCTTTAATCAAAAACAGTTGGCTAAAGGAAAGAATAACAAATGTGATGTGTGCAAACCTTAAACCATTTTAACTTAAAATCCTCACTCACCAATCTTCAAATGTAGTTTCAGGTCCCTTTCATCAAGCATGGGTTTAGTGGTAGAAACTGTACATCATCTCTCTTGTAGAAAGCGTATTTCTAATAGATTATCTATAAACTCTTGTTTGGGTTTTTCTCCTTTTTTCCCCTTGTTCGTTTGTTTCTTAAATGACACATTTGAGTGAAATCATATGGTATTTGTCTTTCTCTGGCTGACTTTTTCCACTTAACATTGTCAGGGAGCAAGGACTCCTGTCCCCTTCAAAGTTCTTCTAGCTGGTCTAAGAATCAAATTGACGTGAGAAAATCTAATTTAATAGGCGTCCATATGGGGGAATCCACACGGATGTGGAAATTCCAAAGACAAGTGAAATGAGGTATATATGTCATTCTGAGTTAAGGAGAAAGGGGGAGGCATCTGGAACTTCAGAGGAAAGGAATGCACTTCACAGCGCGATAAGCAGAACAGATGTTCGGTAATTAGATGTTTGCCCTGCCATATGGTTGGGTCACTCAGTTAAAATTTATGTCTGTTAATAAACCGTATTCTGGGAAAGACCCCTCATTTAGATTCTTCTTTGTGATTGAGGGAGGACAAAAGTTTCTTGAGCCCACAGGGTGTCAAATGCCTTCAGCTCAAGAGAATCCACGTGCTGAAGTGACACATTCTGGGAGTGCCTGTCCTGAATCCATATGACATTCTACTCTCTAGTTCCATCCGTCTTGTCCATGGCAAGACTTCATTCTTTTTTTAATGGCTGCCTAATATTCCATTGTATACATATACCACATCTTTATCCATTCATCTATCGATGGACACTTGGGCTACTTTCATATTATGGCTATTGTAATAATGCTGCAATAAACATAGGGGTGCAAATAGCTTTTCAAATTAGTGTTTTTATATTCTTTGGGTGAATACCCAGTATTGGAATTACTGGATCATATGGATCAAATTCTATCTTTAACTTTTTGAGGAACCTCCATACTGTTTTCCACGGTGGTTGCACCAGTTTGCATTCCCACCCACAGTGCACGAGGGTTCCCCTTTCTCCACAGCCTCACCAACACCTGTTGTTTCTTGTGCTGTTGATTTTAGCCATTCTGACAGGTGTGAGGTGATGTCTCATTATAGTTTTGATTTGCATCTCCCTGGTGATGAGTGATGTTGAGCATCTTTTTGTGTGTCTGTTGGCCATCTGGATGTCTTTGGAGAAATGTGTGTTCACGTCTTCTGCCCATTTTTAATTGGATTATTTTTTGGGTGTTGAGTTGTATCTGTTTGGGTTTCTTTAAAGAACACGACAAGCTCATTATGGAATCCTAGGTTTTTATAAACGGTTTCTAGTCTTTTATAGTTATCCTGCCCACACCTAATTCAACAGCAGTTTGAGCAATGCTTTTGTATTGATGTTTTTCAGGTCATGCAGCTTAGTTTCATAAAGACAGTCATTTTTCATGTTTATATTTTATCAGTTTATTATTTAAATTATGCAGTTAAAATAGTAAGTACACTAGCATAAGCAGAGTCGGGACTGAATACAGTTGGCCCTTTGAAGATACCCAGCTCAGGTGGTGGGAGTGCAAGTGTGCAGGCATAACCCAAGGGAGACTACAAGCCATGAGCAATCATCAGTACCCTGTGTGCATGTCAGTAGTTTTTATGGAAGTGATGAAAAACAGTGGGAAATCTAATTAGTTGGTTAAATTGGGACATTGAGAGCATCTACAGCTTTTCTAACTTTGCTACCTGATACCCTGAGATTGGGTGGTACCAATATCCTCCCCTATAATATGATATAAACCTCTTTGGGTTGCCTCTAATGACTCTGTCCATGGAAATTATTGACACCAGTGGAAGTCCAGTGGGCTTTCCAGCTTTGCCAGATATTCATTTGATGGTCCAGGTTATGTAAAATTCAGTGATTGGAATGACAAGGGGCTTAGTCCTTAAACCAGTTATACTTCTAATGATTCTCTGTTGTAAATTCTTTGGTAAAAATGGAGACATCTGGGAGTTAAAAAAAAATTCAACCTGTTAATTTGAAGATCTAATTGGCTTTATTAAGAGGTTTATGAACCAGGCCGCATCCCATCCGGAGAACAAGAGAGGGGAGCTCCAAGGAATTGGACAAATTGGAAGGTTTTTACAGAAAGGAGGGTGGAGCAAAGAGTTCTTAGCAAAAGAAAGAAAAGTACTGTTTTAGGCCAGGCAGGGTTTTTATTATACAGATTACCTCACTCAAGCCTATCAGGAAATTTCGGATTGACTTTGAAAAGGTCACATTCCCAGGATAGGTTCAAACTGTAATTATGTCTTGGTTTGCTGTCTTGGGGGGCAAATGATGCCAACTTGGGCTTGCTTTATCTTTTTTTTAACAGAGTGAATCAGGTTCTTTCCTTTGTGATCCAGAAATTAATTGTAAGAAAAAAAAATTGTTGTTGTTGTTGTTGTTTCTGTATACTTGTTAAGTCTTTTGTCTGGATTCTTAAAAATCCAAAACACAAAATCTAAATTCCTTTGTGTTATAAGCCTAGCGTCATGTTAGCGTAAGCTTGTGAACCTGTGGTTTATTTCCGCTTTGGCAAGAAGTGCCTTAGGGAGGATTAAGAAGGGGTTATGCAGGTGTATGATATACCTATGTGTGTGTTACATACATATAAAAAGTGCAGCAGAAAAGAGGAAGGCAAAAACTAATCGCTTCTAAGATTCTGGCCAAATAAGGATTTTCGGGAAACTTCTAACTGATACATAGTCTTTATAAGGTTTCTGCAGCCTCCTGTGGCTGTCACCGCCCCCCCACCCCCCCTGCCGTGGGTTAGGAGGGGGCTGTTTACTGATTCCCTGAGTTATTAGCTAATCTTGCATTGCCGTCTTAACCTCACCAGTAATACCAAGCTTGGAAGAAGTAATTAGTGGGATTTATTGCACAGATCCTGTAGGATTCTGCATGCACCTGAGGCATGTTGACGAGGTTTAATTTTTTTAGTGTGAAGCATTTTGAGACACAAGTAGGAGCAGTTTTGAGCTTCAAGTTTCTGTGCCCGAGCATTTGGGAAGGAGATAATGATCTCTTCTAAATAGATAGGAGCACTTCTGTCAGAGATTAGTTATTGATTGTAAGAAAATCAAATTTGCTTCTCGAAATGTTCTTAGAATTGCGTTGGACGTTTCATCCCCATGACTGGTTTGACCCACTAGTAGGTGACAAAGTTTAAACATAAAATAAGAGCCCCTTTTTCCCCCTGTTATGAAGTGATCATTTATAGAATTCCTTGGCATGTAGTCTCCTTTTGTTCTGTGATTCATTTCTGGCATAAAATATCTTCTGGGTCGATTATATGGAGACGTGAGAAGAAAAAGAGAATAGAATAAATCACGAAATGCTCATCTTTAGGGCAGTAGTAATACAAATGTACCATGAAAATTATCCAATAGAGATGATATATGTTGTGTAGACATATGTAAATTGTATGCAAATAACAATTTAATACCTGAACATGGCCTGGAGGAAGGAAGCTTATTGGAACCCATTGTTCAAATTGGCTCATCATTCTGAGTGTCTGAATGAGCCCCAGGTGATGCCAGGTACTCTGGCTTGCCCAGCAGTTGTCTGTAATTTCTAATTCAGAAGCTCATCTTTCCAGTTCATTACCTCTCTGACCTCAATTCCTACTGCTTTAATGCCTTGCTCGTTTGGCCATGCTGTCCTCTTTGCTCAAACATGCCAGATAGACTTCTACCCCAGGGCCCTTGCACCTGTTGAGTTACTACCTAGAATGCTGTTCCCAGATGTCAGCATAGCTCATTCCTTGGCTTCATTCAGGTCTTTAAATCCAATGTCACCCTCTCATGAGCCTTTCTCTCCCCACTTATGCAAAACTGGAAAGCCTTTCCATCTTTCTTGTTGTCTGCCTTCTATTAATATATATTATTCCTGCTTTATATGATCATATACATTATCTAAAACAGTTTTTATTTTCCCGATTTATTTATTTTGGTCTCTTTGCCTCACCAGAATGCCACTTCCTTGAAGGCAGGGGTATTTGTTTTTTTGTTCCGCGTTATATCTCTATTGCCTAGAACGGTGCCTGGCACACAGTAGATGCTCAAGAAATACTTAAGGACTTCTCCCAATAATGTGTGTTGGTTGATAATGTACCAGGTTTCGTTTTGGGACATTCTGTGTTTATGTGTAATTGTGTGTGGTGTATCTTTTCCGGACTCCCTCGTGGAAAAGGAGAGGAGATACCAGTGAATCATTGTTGGTGTTTTTAAAATTAGATTTTCAGGGAAGGATCAGTGGTTTAACCAGTTGTTGAAGGTGAGGTTGGGGGGATTCATTGCTCTGTGTCTTTATTGTGTACCTAGCATTTGCAAGGTGAGACCCTGTATCAACTTTCATGGAGTACACAGTGGCTGTTAGTCACAGGCCCTGGCCTGGGGGCTGTCACAGGCTAGGGGAGACAGTAGAACATGGAGGGAGACATGTGGGTAAAACACATTAAGTGCTGTGAGAGTTGGGGACTGCATCCTATCTTTGACATCTGTAGATGTATTATCCATCAAACATTGGCCTTATTACGGGTAACTAAACATTTAAAAAATTTGACGTCTTAGCTTCATGTAGTTTAGGCTTAATGAGCTTATTGTTCAAGTATTTGAGAATTGGTATGTGCTACGAGGCTTTGAAATTAAGTCTTTTTTTCCCCAAAATGCTGACTGAGCATCAAGGTGTTCTGTAAAGAGTTGTTCTGTTTTGGACCTCAGTTGAAGAGGACAGGTGAATCACCTCTAGGGACTCTGTGCAGCGTCATGGCCAAGAACATGGCCTTGGGGACCAGCTGGCCTGGATTTGAATCCCTGCCCCACGATTTATTAGATTTATTAGCTGCATGACCTGGGGAAAGATATGATTCTCTGTGCCTCATTTTCCTCATCTGTGAAATGGAAATGATAGTACCTGCCTTGTGAGGTTATAAACAGGGTTAAATGATTTAAAGGGTGTATATATTAAGACAGTTTATGGCACATAGTTCACATTTAAATGATACTATAAATACACTTACAGTTAAAATTATTGCCAGCATTATTGGATTATGGCAGACTTATCAGTCCAAACAAGGCCTTTTATTTAAAAAAAAACAAACAAACAACTTTTTAAGAACTCTTATAATTGTTTTTCTTCCTTTTCCCCCCTGCTCCCATCCCCCTCATCTTTGTTAGCATCAATTCCTTGGGTCTGCATGGGTCTTTGTTTGCCTTTATATGTGTTTAAAATCTGTATCAGTTGTGTCATCCTGCAGATCTTGTCCTTTTTAAACTTTTCTGACTTAGCAGTAGGTTTTATCGATGTTGCTGTACATATCTCCATGTCATCACTTCTAACCAAGGCATGTATATTTGTTGTATGTACAGTCCACATTTAATTTATATGAACTCTTACTAATGGACACCTACATTGCCTCAAACTCCCCACCGTCATGAACACTGAACATCCTTGAATATATCCTTGTGTATACATGTGAGTGTGAGCATGTTTGTTGCGTACTTGCCCAGCAGAAAGCTTCAGGATCATAGGAACGTGCATATATTTTCATTAAGTTCTTTTATATTGCTACCAAAATGGCTGTACCAGTCTGCTCTCCCGTTAGAATGCAAGAGGTTCCAGTATCTTTATATCCTTACCATTCCTTGGTGGGGTTTTACTCTTGAATTTTGGTAAATCTGGTGGGGATAAAATCTAGTTATTTTAATTTGTATTTCTCTGATTACCTGGATATACTTGTTAGCCTTTCATCTTTTTTTTTCTTCTGTATATTGCCTATTCTTATCCTTTCTCCATTTTTTAGAGTGTTTTCTGGTTTTTATTTGTAGGAACTCCTTTTATATTCTAGATAGTAATCTGTCTTCTTCCAATCCCCACACATTTGTTAATTTTGTCTAAAATGGCCTTGTCAAAGAGAAACCCTTATAATGTAGTCAAATCCATCAAATGTTCAACTTGTAATATGTACTTTTGGTCTTATAAGAAAAGCTTTTGTACATTCAGAGTTACATAGATACTCTCCTACATTTCCCTCTGCTAATTTTGTAGTTCTACTTTTTGCATTTAGATTTTTACCTTTGTATATGCCATGAAGTTACAGAGTTGGCTATGTTTGCTTTCCCCTTATCATTTATTCCCTTTACTGGTTTATTGTGCTGCTTCTGTAATATGCTGACTTTCATATTTTTTTTATATATGCCCTCCTTTCCAGCTTTTAGTCTAGTTGCTTCTTCCTGCCCGAATGCCTTATAATCATTAATCATTGTGGCTTTGTTGTTCAATATTTGTATCTGGTAGGATGATTCTCCTTTTTCAGAATTAACTTGGCCCCTCACAAACCTTTTTTCTTCCATTTATATATTAGAATAAACTTAATTGATTCGCTCAAAAAATTCTACTGGGATTTTTATTAGACTAATTATGTAATAATTTGGGAGAACAGACATCTTTACAATATTAAGTTGTCTTATTCATTAGCCTGGTATGTGTTATCTCTTTTTTCCCAATTCTTCACTGATTTTTTTCATATGTGTTTCTTTTCTTATGTATTCCTTATTGGATTAATATCTGTACATTATAGTTTTTATTGCTATTGTGAATGTCTTATTTTCTACTATATTTCCTAGTTATTATTGATATAGACGTCTCTAAGTTCATCTAACAACTTTGCTGGAGTTTTCTGATCTTCTCTTTTGTAAAATCACATCTGTAGCTAGTTACATTTTATTCCTTCTTTTCCTGTCCTCCTACCTCTTCTTTTTTTTTTTTTCTTGTCCTGTTCTGTTGGCTAGTGCCTCCAGTACTATGTTAAACAGTGATGATATTGGAATTCTTATTTCTAAAACTAAAACTAAAAGCAATGAAGCTAAACATCTGTACATTAGTATCGTGGGTGTTCTATGTTTTTGGTATATGACTAATTAAGTTAAGGAAACTTTTTAGTCCTTGTTCAGAATTTAAAAAAAATTTTTTTTTTAAAAGATTTTATTTATTTATTTGACAGAGAGAGACACAGCGAGAGAGGGAACACAAGCAGGGGGAGTGGGGGAGGGAGAAGCAGGCTTCCCACCGAGCAGGGAGCCCAATGTGGGGCTCGATACCAGGACCCTGGGATCATGACCTGAGCCAAAGGCAGATTAATGACTGAGCCACCCAGGTGCCCCCAGAAAGTTTTTTTTTTTTTTAATTAAAATGGAAATTTGGCATTAAAAAGTTTTGGTTTCTTGTTATTTGCAAACAACATATATAAAATAAAATTATCTCTTTGAGGATCTGTAATTCCAAGAGAATATAGTACACAATTATCCTGCTTTCAAAGGAGTATTGTGCATGTATTTTTATGATGATAGGTGAGTGGGTTGAAGTGTTAGATAAGTAGAAATGTGTAATGGAGATCTGCTTTTCTGCTATCAAATATATTAACATCAAACTTTGTGTGAAGCACTATTTAAATTAACTAGAACCTCATGTAATTGAGAAAGGCCACCTGGAGAGGCTGAGCCTTGAATCAGCCTTTTTTAGTTGAATTTTGAATGACGCTTGTAATGTTATCTTTTTTTTTTTTAAGATTTTATTTATTTATTGACAGAGAGAGAGTGAGAGAGAGAGAGAGAGAGAGAGCACAAGCATGGGGAGCGGCAGGCAGAGGAAGAAGCAGGCTTCCCGCCAAGCAGGGAGCCCGATGTGGGGCTCGATCCCAGGACCCTGGGATCATGATCTAAGCCGAAGGCAGACGCTTAACTGACTGAGCCACCCAGGTGTCCCTTGTAATGTTATCTTTTTAAGGCTGTTTTTAGATCTGTAAAAAGAGAAGACTAGACCGAGGGTTTTTTTCCTTTTCTAAAATTCTTTAGTTTCACAGCATGAGAAAAGGTGAGAATTGGGCTTGGTCAGTAGAGAGAATCTTCATGTTTTCAGAAGAAAGCATCCAAAAGGAGTCTTGGTCCTTGAATGGCAAGCTCGCAAACAAAGGATATAGAGGGTAGCTAAAGGAGGGCCGATGTGTGGAAGGTTTTGAAGTTGCACATCCCTACTTTTGGGTGGATCTGGAAGATGGTGAGAGCTGGCGATGTGAGGGGGTGGGGAGAAGGGTGGAGTGTGGTAAGGGGCCAAGTGCATGAGACCTGGAAGCTTGATCTAGAGGGAGGCTGGGCCAGAGCATGGCCAGAAATTCTGGAGTGGTTGGATTAACTGTTAGAGATTTGGGGGTTGAAAATGTTGAGAGACAAGGGAAACCTAAAAATGTCAAGTTTTCTTTTCCTCTCCTTGCAGGAAATGGAAATACCTGCATTTTCTTGCACTGTTTTTCAAAGATCTGGCATTTGCAGGTATAATCACAGGTTCATGCAGGTATGATTAGAAGCAGGCTAGAGACTGCCTTTCTGGGGAAAACCATTCTTTTCCCTTTGCACACTGTGGCGCATGTTTGCGTGTGTGCTTTAAGAGAGGGTATTGGTATAAAGTTAGTGGGAAATGTTTATGATATATTAAGGATTTGCAGATGAAAATGGTTAGAAAGTGGGCGCCTGGGTGTCTCAGTCTGCTAGGCATCTGCCTTCAGCTTGGGTCATGATCCCAGAGTCCTGGGATCAAGTCCTGCATTGGGCCCGCTGCTCAGTGGGGAATCTGCTTCTCCCTCTACCTTTCCCTCACCTTGCTCATGATCTCGCTCGCTCTCTCTCTCAAATAAATAAATAAAATCTTAAGAAAAAAAAGAAAATGGAAGAAATTCCCTAGACTTGGTAACTGAAAGTTTAAACTTTTATTTCTGCAAGAAGACAGGAATTTGGAAAAGTAGAGCAAGTGAAGTATAATTTTTGAAAAGTTAATCATGGCAATGAACTTGGAAAATAACCCAGTTTTAAAACCTTTTATTTCTGCTTTGGATCTGTTGTAAACTTAGGATAACAGAATATTAAAAAACAAAATCAAAAGCAAAGCAAATGCAGAAGTTCATATACAGCTATTGAAGCAGGAGAGCGAGGTTCTTGTCTTACAGAGTCGAATGAATCTCACCGACAATGGAAAGTGAGTAAAACCATAGAGTTTTATTAAGTGAGGATACAGAAAAAGCTCTCAGGACTGAGAGAGGTCCCGGAGAGGTTGCCACTGGGGGCCTTTAGGGTTGGTCTTTTATAGAAAGCTAACCGGGGAACTTAAATCCTTTTAACATCTCTATTGATAGGTACCATTGATTATGGACTAGTGATAACACCTTCAGTGGCTTACTTCCTTTTTTAGGGTCTGGTAATTCTTGGTTGGTCCCAAGTCGCTGTTGAACCATACCCCACCTCTGACCCCTAGGACAGGGTGGTCTGGTTTGTTCCCTTATCTCTGGTCTCCTTACACCTCTGCGTTTTTCGATTTCTGTGAGCCTGCTCCCATGGCCCCCTACCTAGCTCTCTCTACTTAGCCCCGCCTGTCCCTTACTCATTATTAAGCAAAATAGTGGAGTAGATTAATTTTAAAAACACCATAAGTTCTTGGGGTGGCTGGCTCAGTAAGTAGAGCAGGTGACTCTAGCAGGTGACTCTTGATCTTAGGGTCATGAGTTCAAGACCCATGTTGGGTGTGGAGCCTACTTAAAAAAAATAACACCCTTCATTTTCACTGAGCTATTGACTAATAGGAAAACAAAATTCTGAATAATTTTAAGGTCCTGAACTGTACTATTTTAAAAACTGTTAGGCTTTTCCTTTTTTGTTGATGGAAGTATGCTTACTTTTGGAAGAAAAGGAATAAATCACAAGTCTTATGTTTAGCTTTCACATATTTAGAAAAATGGTGCATTAATTTTTTTCTTTTTTGGAGGAAGAGAGAGGAATGTAATGAAAGGCTTTAGTTGGTTGAATTTGTTTTTCAAAATACGCAACCAGGGTGCCTGGGTGGTGTAGTTGGTTAAGTGTCCAGCTCTTGGTTTTGGCTTGGTCTAGGCTTTCAGCCTAGAGTCCACTTGAGATTCTGTCTCCTTTTCCCTCTGCCCCTCCCTCTGCAGGTGCTTTCTCTCTAAAAGAAAAGCAAAACAAAACAAAAAGCATGGGCGCTTGGGTGGCTCAGTCAGTTAAGCATCTGCTTTTGGCTCAGGTCATGATCTCAGGGTCTTGGGATCAAGCCCCGCATCTGTTCCCTGCTCAGTGGAGAACCTTCTTCTCCCTCTCCCCCGGCCCTCCCCCTGCTTGTGCTCTCCCTGTCTCTCTCTCTCTCTCTCTCTCTCAAATAAATAAATAAAATCTTTTTTAAAAAAATGCAACCAGACTAGTTTGGGTTTTTTTGTCTCCCTTGGGCTATTTATTCTGAAATATGGTGTCTTTTTTTTTCCCTTTCACTATGAAAGAATTCAAGGAAGTGAGGAAAATAGGTTCCAAATTAAATGTCATCTGAATGCTGTTATAATTAATTGACTCTCAGCGATTTTTTTTCCATCAGAAAAATTTTCTATAGAAGTGGTTGCCACAAATGTATATATATTTCCCCCCTTATTCCTTTAAAAGCTTTTAAATTTCGGCTTCAGCAAGCCTAATTATCACCTTCTGATATATGTTTTTAGAGGGTTTTAGGACCAGCAGGTGATCTTTACAATGTGAGGTTCTGTTTTATTCCAAAATATTAATGGGAAATCGCCTATTACTTAAGCTAATTCTTTACTTTTAGTACCTATGTACCATTGGCATTATCTACAGACACGTTAAGTTCTATAATAGATGTATTTTTTAAAATATGAAATCATATTTTAAATGTACGTTTTCTCTGAAGCATACTGTTTTTTAGTAATTAGGATGATTACTCTTCATTTTTTTTAATTTTTAATTTTTTTTTTAAGGAAGTGGTAAAACTGTGTCTGTTTAAGGCAGTGTTGATGAAAACAGTCTTTAAGTCCATATATTTGACTCTGGGACCACTTAACAATCCTTCATCTGTGTTGGTGCCTGAAGGCCTAATTTTAATTTACACATGATAATGATGACACTTCATGCTAAGTTCATGACCCGTGCCCTACTTACCTCTTCTTTCATTCTCCAACCATCCAGTGAGGTAGGTTAATAGTAAAATTTTAGAAGTGGAAAAGAAATAGAATTCTAGAAGTGAGAACCCCATGCCACTTTACTAGGCCGTCCAGCTCATGAATGCTAGAGCTCATATCTGAACCCAGGCCATGGACTCTTAAGCACTTCCTGCCCACAGCCTCCTGATAGTCCAGTGATTCTGCTGTAAGCTTCCCAGACTGGACCGTATGTCTCGGCTCCTTGCTTGATTTCCCTGCCTGGACGTATTCTTTCAGGTGCATTCTCCCTCTTTTCAGTCATGCCTCTCCTTCATGCCCATTTTAGCCAGAGAGTATGTGTACGTGTCTTCCTTGCAAACTTGGGACATTTCAGGGATCTGGGGAAGTAAGTAGGAGAAACCAAGAGGTTGTAAATACCAAGAAACCCTACTGCATGTTGAATGTCTGGGCAGGGTCTGAGCATCAGCACTCTGTCTCACCTGGGACCCTTTCTCTTCTTTGTCAGGCCAGTGCTGTTTGGGAGAGGGGCCACAAGGGCTGATTCTCTTAGGTAAAGTGTGAATCTTGTTCCCGGAGAGAAACAGTTACCCTTGACTCCGAGTTTTTCACAGATGGCGCACTTGACATTTCTAGTCGCCCTCCCTGACGTAAATATTTGGAGTAAAAACCTGCCCTGTTGTTCCTCAAACTCTTGATAATGTTTTGTTATAAAATAGTAGCGGGGATGAGTGGTGTGATAGCTAAACACAATTTAAAAAAACACAACCTGGGAATTTTAGACAGGCCGCCTGCGGAAAGAGAGCCTTCTCGTTCCTAGTGGTTGTACAGTCTGCTGGCTGGTCTCCCTTTTTCTCTCCTGGAGCCTGATGACCTACGGAGTGTACCAAGAGTGAGGCTTTTTGTTCATATTTACCCTGAGAGGAGGCACTGGTGTGAATTAAGCCGTGAGAGCCCACAGTTAATGGGAAATTAAAGGTTTTTCAACTCAAATTTACTGCTTGTGAATTCAAGTGACAGCCATTAAGTAATGATCATGAGGTTAGACATTCACAGTGGAATAATTTGGCTCCTGGGTGAGTTTTCTTGATTTATTACCGTTTACAGTGGTAGTGCTCCGAGCAAAGGCGCCTCTTTGCCAGAATTGTCTTCTCTCTGATTTCAAATGGGTTCTCATTCTACTCAGCGTCTAGAATTGTTTTCTCCCCCTACAGTCTTGCAATGTAATGGCTGACCATATAGATTCTCCAGTAAGTATTTAATTATATTTTGGACTTCATCACCACTTTGATCCTGTAAAAAAAAATAAGTAAATAAATAAATAAGGAGGAGGTCAGTCACTGCTTATGATTTTGAACTAAGTGACTTCTTAACATTTTAAAAATCAATAAGGCCTTCATCGATCAAGTTTTAAGTGATAGAGGGAAAGAAACAAACTTTGGCCGTACAGTTTCCTACTGTGCTAAGCGTTTTATGTGCACGATCTAATTTAATCTTCATGATGGCTTTTAAGGGTCAATATTATTATTCCTTTTTTAAAGATTAGGTAATTGATGCTTAATAGGAAAGCTTAAATAACTCAAATGAAGTCAACACAGCTAGAACCTGGTACAGCTGGGGGAGGGAACCTTGGCTGTGTGTCTTAAAAGCCCAGTGAAAAAGCTGCCTTTTCTTGGGTTGGAATAAGCCTCCCAGACAATCAAAATGTTTTTCAGTAGACTCTTAATGCTTAGGCAAATTCACTGTCATTAAAGGATTAAAGAAATAGCTTCTTTCATCCTCCACACTCCAAGTGAAAACATTAAAGCAGAAAATAGATGCCTGCTGTATTTCATTGTGATCGAGGTATATGCAATTCTTAGACGAAAAATTCTCCATTTGCCTGTATATAAGGTTATTTAAAAGCAACACACTGCTTTCAGGCTTTGTCTTCCTATTAATTATATCCATGTCCAATCCAGAGAACCCTTACAAGCTCCTCTGATGTTGTGGGGCAATATAAAGTTCTGACTTCTGCCCTGCCTCACACCCCACACCCAACCCCTCCGAGGCTTGAAAATTACAGGTCATTAACATTTAACAACTTTGAGAGCTGTTGAGTGTTACCTGAGACCTGAGGCTAAGACCACTTTGAAGGTGCTGTCTGGGTGGATTTGTACACCACTGCCTATCTGTATCTCCCCCAGGCCTGCGCAGGCTTCGGGTCCTTCACTCTCAGAGCAGCCCGCAGTGATGAGGTCAGCTCTAGCAGATCTTGCTCTTCCTCACTTCTTTGGCATTTTCTGGCTGTATTGCCAAATTAACACCCTGCTCTGCACTTTCTTACTCTGTGTGTGTGTTTGTGTGCATGTATGTGTTTCTGTGTGTATATCTTCTATCCCCAGCAATATCATAAGCATCTATGATGAAAGACTGTCTTATACATCTCCTGTTTCTCCTTGAGACCACATAGTAGATATGCTCCTTGGCATGCAGTAGGTGTTCAGTAAATATTTGATCCCTGAAATTCAGAAGGTGGCCTGAGTCAACATATCCTGTAACTGCCTTCTCTCAAGCTGGAGTGAAGGATAGGAACATTTAGAATGGAAATTTTATGTAGGATTGAACAAATTTTGGATAAGTGATACGTTCACATGGTTCAAAGTGAAAGAACATAAAAAACCCTTTGGACAAAAAAAAAAAAATCTGCCTTCCTCTCTGTTCCTCTTTCATTCTCTGCTTCTTCACAAATAACTAGCCACTTTTTTTAGTTTTGTGGGTCTTCTTCTGGGGTATTTTTCTGGTTTAAACAAATAATTTTAGGGGTGCCTTGGTGGCACAGTTGGTTAGGCATCTGCCTTTGGCTCAGGTCATGATCTCAGGGTCCTGGGATCTTGAGCCCTGCGTCAGGCTCCCTGCTCAGTGGAGAGTCTGCTTCTCCCTCTCCCTCTGCCACTCCTCCTCACTCGTGCTCTCTCTCAAATAAATTAAAAATCTTTAAAAAAGAAACAAATAATTGTAAGTAACTAACAATAAAAATACTCATTTTTCACATTTTGATGCAGAACTTTGCATACTATGTGAAAGTTCTGCACCTTGCTTTTTGTTTTTTACTTCTCTAGAGATTTTTTTTTTTTCTTACAGAGCAACTCATAGAGCCCTTTCTCGTTATTCCTACACAGCTTAGTGGTGTTAGATTACGTGGGTGTACCGTTATTTACTGAGCCTGTCCCATACTGATGGGCCTTTGGGTTGTTTCCCATCTTCTGCCATTTAACATTCTTCTTCAGTGGCTCGTGGTGGGTACCTCCGCCATTTCCCCCTAGGAGCAGGTGTTTTGGAGGATATGTTCCCAAGCAGGATGTTGTGGGTCACAAGAAAGTACCTTTGTAACTGCGACACGCACTGCCAGATTGCCCTCCTTGGGGCGGGGGGGTTGTCACCTTACACTGCCACAAACCTATTCCTCTGTGACCCTGTCAACAGATAGTGTACTCAGACTTTTGGCTTTTTGCCAATCCGATGGGCCAAAGATGGTATCTAAATGTGGCTTGAATTTACATTTAATGAAGACAGTTGAATGTGTTTTCATATGGTTTAAGGACTTCATCTGTTTTTGTGAATGATGAGTGTCCCTGTCTTGCCCCATTTTAATAGTTTGCTGTTTCTTGTTAATCCCTAGGATTTCCATTCCTAATTATAAATAACGTACATTTCCATGACAACAATACTACAATTTTCAGAGTTACAGTAAGGTACATAGAATTACATCTGTAATTAATATGAATGCCAACATTTCAAGCATGATGAGGCTTTTGAAACAAGTTGAAAATATTTTTCCTAATTTATTGTTTGGCTTTGTTGGTGGTGGAAGTGGTTTTTTTTTTTTTTTAGTTAGTTTGTTTGTTTATTTGTTTATTTATTTTTAGTAATCTCTGCACCCAACATGGGGCTTGAACCCATGACCCCGAGATCAGGAGTCACATACTCCTCCATCTGAGCTAGCCGGGCGCCCCTGTTGTAGTGGGTTTTTAAAGTTTTTTCTTGTGCAGAAGTTTTTAATTTTTAGGTAATCAAATTTGTTGAGCTTTTCTTTTATGGCTTTTGGATTTTGAGGTGTTGGGCCTTCCCTACCCCAAGGCTACATGTTTTCTTGTGCTTTCTTTTTCTTAATATCTTTGATCGATTTGGGGTCTATGATCTGTGAGATGAATCCAACTTTGTTTTCCAGATGGCTGCCCAGTCATCCCAATACCAGTTATTGAAAAAATTCATCTCCACTAGGTTGAAATGTCATCTTTATCCTATACTAAATTGTTACTGGGATTATATATTCTTCTAGGATGAAATAAGAGCAGTACACTAACAAATGGGGATTAATTGGTTGGTAACTGAGGACTTTCAGTTATGCAGCGGACATTTATTAAGCACCTAATAAATTAGACAATCAGGATGTGCCAGGTCTTGGGGATATAATGATGAGTTTGGAAAAATCTCTTAGGAAGGTAGCTGTACAAAGAATATAATCTCGCTGTAGTGGAATAGGAGCAGCAGGGAGGCTGAGGCAGACAGGGAGATGATTCACACATCAGGAAACAACAGAGTCTTAAGACTCAGCTGAAGTCTGCCAGCGTGAGGGGAAGAACGTTCTAGGTAGAGGAGCTAATTTATGCAGAGGCACAGATCCGTAAGAGTCTGTGGCATTTGGGGGGACTCAGTAGCTTCTCATGGCCAATAGAGTAGGACAGGAAACACAGAGCATAGTTAATGGACATTGTCTCTTTTAAGTGAGTGTGGGATTTGGGCATGTAGTGTTTCTGTACCTCCCCCATCCCTTCATCCCTCTAAATAGACAAAGGGGAAAGATTAAGCGAAGGGGTCCCAGATAAATGGAAGCCAGTCCTTAGCTGTGTTCTGCAGGTCGGTTGCTGAGTTTTGACACCTGTTGCTTATTCTAGACGACTCCAAGTTCCCGAAGCCGCAGTCTCACTTTGCTCCCCCATGGAACGCCCAATCCTGCGTCTCCCTGTAGCCAGAGACACCTCGGCGCGGGGGCCCCCGGTGTTGTCACAATCACGCATCACAAGTCGCCTGCAGCTGCCCGAAGAGCCAAGAGTCAGTATCCTGGCCAGCTTCACGAAGTCAGAGAGGTAGGCTTTGCTCTCCTACCAGGTTGAGTGGTCCCTGGGCGCTGAGGGCCGCTACCACTGTGCTGCCACCTTCCCTTCCCTTGTACCATCTTGGCTAAGAGAGATGGCCAGCAGCCAGCCTCCCAGCCATGACAGTGTTGCCTCCTGGTTACAGAAAAAATAATTTGTTTCTGCGTGAGGTGAGGTGAAGTGAGGTGTTTAGGAGACCTGTGAGAGCTTAGAAAGCAGGGAAATCCAGCCTACAGACACATGGGTGCAAGTAGAAGTAGAGTCAGTCAAAGTCTCCCCATGGTCATGGCAAAGAAATAGACAGTACACGGTCACGGGTAGCCAGGAAATAATTGAAGTCGTTCTGAAACTCAGGACGTGTGAGACCTTTTTCTGTCTCGCCTCACTCATGAGGTGCCTCCCTTGGTCTTCCCATCACAGACCACTCTCAGCAGAGTGCTGGGGAGTGAAGGAGCACTGTCTTTCGAGTCAGAAGACTCTGTTCTTTGGAAGTAAGTCTTTCAAAGCTTTGAACCGGAGTTTCTGCATCTGTAGACTGGAAATAACCCAGGCCCTCCCTTCCTCTCAAGGGAGATTTGAGGCTTACTGTGATTGTCCATTTGAAAGCCTTTCAGCTGTGAGTGCCTTATGAACCTATGTAGAACTATGCTTTGTTTTTACTTTTGACCCACTGGGAAGTCATCAATTGGGGGATCCTACTTCCTTAGTGTTCATATCATCTTTTGCAACTGTTCCTGGGAATGGACTGTATGAAATAAATGGTAGTGGTCTTGGGTGCCTACCTTGTGTTGAGGCTTTTGGCCCTGCAGCTAGCTTGAGGGTGGACCAGCCCATCCTCTGATGGAAGCAGCAGGGCCCTGGCTCATGGTGAGCAGCACAATGGGCCTCCTAGCGTAGGGTCTTGTTGCTCAAGTCAGCACGCATCTTGTTTTATTTTCTAAATGTCACCAGCCCAGTAGTGCTGGGTCAGCCTGCTATCTTGGTCTGACTCTGGCCCAGGACTGAAAAACTGAAATCTTCTGAATCAAATCTGTAGATGCATTTTTTTTGTTATCAAGTTATTTCAGATAATAACTTTTTCCTGATAGATTTACACACGCCTGTACTCTGTCTTGCCTAATAAAGAGAAGATACAGAGTCAAATGCTGCCTTTAATATAGTCACCCTGATTTTTTTTTTTTTTTTAATGGTGTTTCGCTCTGAGCTTAACTTTGACACACTGGATGATATGAGGAATGGTCACGCACTTGTATATATTTTTCAGTTTTCATAGCATCTTAAAAAAAAAAACTATTAGAGAAACGCTTCGTGCCCAAAGTGGAACAGAATAATGGTACCAGTATCACCCAGTATCAGCAGTTCCAACTTTCTGTTGTTCTTGTTCATCTGTTTTCCCTCTACCACTTTTTCTTTTTTTGCTGGAGTATTTCAAGGAAATCATAAATATTATATCATTTTATGATTGCCAGTAAATGCTTTCATATTTATCTAACAAATAAGGACTTAAAAAAAAAAACAACTTGACCACAACACTGTCATAGTCGCTTTTATGTAAAGCTCACTGCAGATACTTTTGCAAGTATGTTAGAGATGACAACTTTTAAAAAGAAAAAAAGAAAAAAGGTTGAAAGTTCATGGTATTGTGAGAATTCTCTTCTATGATAATGGATCGCTGATAGACTCACTCTTACAAGTGGTGCTAGGAAGCCTGGAGTATATGAAAAAAAGTGGGGGTGCTTGCACTGAATGAGCTGTGGCCTCAGTAAAAGTTGAGGTGACTTAGCTTCATTTTCAGTAGCACATGATGAAATTTAATGCCCAGATCTTTTCTTCCTCCATTATTTTTTTAGGATTTTATTTATTTATTTGACATAGAGAGAGACAGTGAAAGCAGGAACACAAGCAGGGGGAGTGGGAGAGGGAGAAGCAGGCTTCCTGCCGAGCAGGGAGCCCAATGCAGGGCTCGATCCCAGGACCCCGGGATCGTGACCTGAGCTGAAGGCGGACGCCCAATGACTGAGCCACCCAGGCGCCCTTTTCTTCCTCCATTTTTAAGAAGTTTTTAAAAGAATAAAAGTATGTTCTTGAAGCATATGCATATAAAAATAATTATGTAAAAGTATATAATGAAGTACAAAAGAAGAAAATCAGAAGTACCCATAATCTTACCTCTTTTCAGATAACAATTATGTAAGCTTTCAGTGAATTTACTTCTGGGGTATTTTTTCTGTACGTCACATGTATAGATAAGTAAAACTTACATAGTATGATCTAAACTTTGTCAACAATGACATAAATGCTCCTTTTTTCTTTATCCTATTGTTTTCTCTCCATTTTCCACCCATGGGGGCAATTATTTGAAATTTCCCCAAGAAATTTCATTATATGGAAAATAGGTAAAATGCCTCCATAGCTATATAGTGATTTGATTTTTGTATTCCTGGGCAATCGTTTATTTCTTCAGGCTGTTGCTTTTGTCTACTGATAATCTTTCTTGCTGAAATCTAATTTTAAGTGAGCTCGTTGAGACATAAGTATAAACATTGGCAGTTGAGAGAATTGTAGGGTGCTGAACACCTCTGAGGGAAGAGTTTAAAGTTCAGATTCTCAGATACCCTGTCCAGCTTCACTCCTGATTGGAGAATGATAGCTGTTTGAAGACATCTGTCATTTTATGATGTGGGCAGATCCACCTTGGGAACAATCTGAGAAACTTTCACTCATACCAGAAAGCTCTGCAGTTTTAAAAGTATATTTCAGAATATAAAGCCTTGGCTCTGGATTCCACTGTATTTATCTATAAAATAACTAGAGGAAAATGCAATAGCATTTTTAACCCAGCTGTATGGGGAAGATAAACTTAGGACCACTGAAGCAATGAGGAAAATCGTCATGCACAAGACAAATGTACCTGAATATCTGAAGGGGGGAAAAAAAAAGAAAAATAGCCCGGCCAGAGGCAAGAGAATAAATATTAAATGAAATTTCATAGCATGGGTGAAGATAATGGGACAGTTTTAAAGATTAAGTGGTTATCACCCAAAATATAAAGAATTGAGATCTCAAAGGTCAGTACCCAAAGTCCTCACTAGAAGTGGTTAGGAGAGATGAATATAGGGAATTTGAAACAACAGGCCTATCCTTGTTAGCAATTCAAGAAATGAAAATTAGGGCTACTTTTTCTATCAAATTATCAGAAATAATTATGGCCCATTATAGGAGGGTGTTAAGAAATACTGGTCTTGCTGCATATTGTCTTTTTGCTACAGCCTGGTGATCTATAATAAGAATTAAACACAAAGCTGTTCATTGCCATTGACCCATAAATTCCCCGTTGAGAACTATATTCTGAGGAACTAGTCTGTGGAATTGGGGTTGGAGGAAGACAGTTAATTTGGGTAAAGCTATTCATACTAATAAAGCAATAGATTCAACACAAAACATCATGGAAATAACTAAAACAATAATTCACATCAGATACTGAATTACTGTGGAGCAGCTTAAGATAAAAGTCATGTGTAAGAGGGGCACCTGGCTGGCTCAGTCGGTAGAGCATGTGACTCTTGATCTGGGTCCTGAGTTCAAGCCACACATTGGGTGTGGAGCCTACTCAAAAAAAAAAAAAAAAAAAAAAAGTCACAAGTCAGCACTATGACTACATGAATTGTGTGGGAAATAAGAAAATCAGGATACAGAATAATATGTGCACATTGGACCCTATGTCCCTCTTAATAAAGTCAGAAATTGTTTAAAACTGGTGGTTTCAGAATTTTGGATTCTACTTGTAAACTAAAATTTAGAAGTAGAATTTTGGGAGCAGCATGATGTTGCAACTATTAAAATTTGACCAGCATGGGCATTTTGAAAGCATAGTGACAGTCTGTGGTTACTACCATCTCAGAAAAGCACATTTAATGCCCCCCTCCCCTGCCACCTCCAAGGCATATAATCCCTTAAGAAAGAGCCACTCATTGCACTGAATAAATTTAGTTTTATGAAAAACATACTAAATTTTCCCTGTTATTAATATTTTATCTTGAATTGGAAGACTATTCATCATGGATTGATTCTAGCCTATGAATCTGTGTTTTTTAAACCATCGATCACCACTGACTTTTTTTTTTTTTTTTTAATCCTGTCACCATCTTACTCCTTGCTGTCCATCGAATAAAGATTGTACTCTTCAGCATGGCAAGCAAGGCCTTCCATAGTCTGTCCATCTCTATGACCTGCCCTCAGCATGCCTGCTCATCCCCACCATGCACTTACCGCCTCCCTCTTTTGGGAGGTATGTTGCCCAAGTAGAACTTTCTGCCATGATGGAAATACTCTGTCCTGTGCGTTCTTCTCTAGGGGAGCCACCACTTACACGGGGCTAATGAGCTCTTGAAATGTGCTAGTCTGAACTGTACATCTAGATGTACTGTGAATGTAAAATGCACACTAGATTTCAAAATAGTACCAAAAAAGGTAAAATGTTTCATTAGGGATGTTTTAATACTCCTTGCTTGTAGAAATGAAAATATTTTCTAGGTTAGGTGAAATTAAATATATTAAATTTCACTTTACCTGATTCCTTTTTTTTTTTTAACCCTTTTAAGTGTGCCTACTAGAAAATTTAAAATTACGTGCCTCCCATTAGCGGCTAGAGTTGTATTTCTTCGATAGCACTGCCCTCGGTTGTGAGCTTCCTCACTCCGTCCCTCCTCCACCCATTGCACAGGTTCCGAGCCCCTCCTATGTGTCAGACTGGATTTTTTTATTTATTTGAGAGAGAGCGCATGCATGTGCATGAGCACAAGTGGGGAGGGGGGAGGGACAAGCAGACTCCCCACTGAGTGCAGAGCCCAACAGGGGGGCTCCATCCCACTGTTCACGACCTGAGCCTGAGTCAGACACTTAACCGACTGCGCCACCCAGGCACCCAGACTGGATTTTTATGCTAAAAGCCATGTCCTATTCATCTTGGCCCCTTCTAGCCCTAGCACAACTGCTGGGCATGTTGGTTGGACAAACTGATTCGAGGACCCATTTTTCTAGCAGAGTGGTTTAGAAACAGAATGTGGAGGCATTCATGGATTGCTTGGTACCCATACACAGTGGATAGTGACCGGTCAAGGACTGAGTCAGGTAGTCACAGGGTTTCCTCTGACAATGAGAGCACTGGATGGGGGTATTCCTGTCTGGGTGGGTAATGGGAAAGCGATGATGGTGCGAGCCTCCAAATGCGCCACTGGAATTGTTTTATAAATAGGTTCTAAAATATTTTTATAAATCAGTTTGAGCCCTTGGATGTTTGAGAATACGATGGCTGGAAATTATGGCACTTGCTTGCATTAACTTTAATGCAAGTGACATTATAGTGATGTTTTTTTTGTGACATTTAGTGTCATTTAGCGACACTATAATGGGTTTTAACGTGGCTTATGTTTATTTAAATGGGCACAAGTTCAGTGTGGTACAAGTACAATGTGATTTTTATAAAATTCTTGTTTGTTAGGTGCTTTCTGAAAAATACATGTTTGTAGTAGTCTATGTGTATGCGTACACACCTGCTTACACCCATGAATTGAGTAGAAGAATATAAAGTAGGGAAGTCAAGATGTTTCTTCTTAATTCATTACTGTTTCCCAAAAGTGACCCCTGAAGAAATGATCAGTTTGTCTGCAAGCATGAGAGCCTGAGTATGTTTGTGTACGTGCACAGATTTGTGTGTATGTGTGGGACTATGTGTGGTGGACATGGGTCTTATTTTAACTGTTTTCCTCCTTGGATTAGAGTTGAAAATTCTCTAAAGAGAGTTCCTACTAAAAAAGTTCTCTGAATCCAAATATGGTATAAGCTTGGACATAACAAATATTTGAGAAACAGAACAAACTTGGTAGAGCCCAGGTTCTTGTGTCTTTGACCAAATAATGTTTTATGTGACATTTGAGACTTTAAAAAAAAAAAACCCAACAGTTAATTCAACTGGGAGACTGTGTCTGGATTCTGTAGCTTGACGAGGGAAAAGGTCATTCATGCTATTGAATTGTAATGGGTATGTGTGAGGCATAAATTTAGTTTTAATTAAGCTTTCAATGGTAATTTATTGACATGTAGGAATTATCCTTTCCTTATACTATTGTTAGCTTGCTTCTAGGCACATATCCTTTTGGAGAGTGAGCTGTGTGTGTTGCATTGGTTTACGTTGGGTGGGTAAACTGTACCGAGGCTGTGTCATTTAATATAGTTTTAAATAAACCTTCCAGAGTATAATATATGCCGATATGTGTTTATGTGGTTCCTGCTGTGTGACTATATGTTTCTCCATGTAATTGCTTATTTATTTAATACACATACAAGGGAAGGTCCTTTAATGAAAGTGCCATCTTTATAAATAATATCGGCTCAGTATTCTCTCCCTTCAGGATGGTTTGGTTTGATCCTGGTGCACATGGATGAGGTGCATACCTGGTCAGAAACCTTGATTCGTGTACAGCCTTTACTATGGAAGCAGCAACTGTCAAAGATCTTTCCCTAACGAATTTTATTAGCCGATCAATTTTAAGGTAGCGGTCAGTGCTGACGGCATTGAATGTGAGCAATTCCATCACCAGGGAAACCGCATTTAGGGGATAAAGTACATTTATCCTTTGTGTGAGCAGAACGATTATTTGGGAAAAAAGAAAAGTCCTGAATTAATTCTTCTGTGCACTTTTTTGGATAAATGATGACAAGTAACCCGTGCATGCATTTTTAGTAGCAATTTGCCATCTTTCAAAATAGGTCTGCTCCAGACTTCAGTTTTCAAAAATTGTAATGTGGAGTATGTGGATAGCAGTTGTCTCCAAATGTTTTAAAAGTAGTAGAGTGTTGTTTGAATAGAAATACTATAGATCCTTACTGTATAAAAACAATGCTTTATGAGTGCAGATTTACTTTAGAAGATAAGAGGGGCATTTATTGATGACGATGAAGCAAGTTGACTTGGAATAGGGAGGTTTTACGACCACCGTGGGAATCTTTCATCATCCTCTGATGAGAGTATCCGTGCCATTTAAAACAAACATTTGTGTGGTCCATGGAACACCTTGGAGATCCTCTGTTTTGAGTCATTGGATTTTGGCAGTAATGGCATTTCAGGTGAACACCACCACAAGCAAAATGATGAGATAGTGTCCCCAGCCAACCTCCAACTTGTCTTTCAACCTGCTGCTCTGGGAGAAGGATGTTCGTTCTGGTGTCTCTGCTGGCTCAGGGCAGGACTCGCTGGAATGTCAAAGATGGGGGAGGCTGAAGTCAGAATTAACCACAAAAGACCTAACTGCCTGGTCTCCCAGAAAGTTAGGAGCCTTGTAATGCAAATCCCTCTTTTCTTTCAGTTGATTCTCTCTCTCTCTTTTTTTTTTTTTTTTGCACATGAGCCAATTTCTTGCAGTAATCTCTTAATACGGATCTCCTACAGGTTCTGTTTCCTCTGGTTGAACCCTGCCTGCTACATCTCTCTTTATCTTAACCTCCTTATGCCTCAGTTTTCCATCTGTAAAATAGGGTCCACCCAATGTGGGGCTCTCACATGACTCTCTTGTCAGGCTCGTTTATTACCTTGTTACATTTGGAAATTAGGCATTTGCTAATTTATTATCTGACACTTGTTGTCCCTCCATATAGAAGTGTTTTTTTTTTAACCTCTTTATTCCTCAGTGCTTAGGACAGCACCTAGCACATAGTAGGTGCTCAGTAAAAATTTGAGTAAATGAATGATTTTCCATGAAGGGAATCCTAGCCATTGGGAAACACTCCTCCACTGATTTGGTTAAAAGCTTTTGGAGAAGAGGGAGTTTCTTGCCCTGTAAGCATATTTTTAGGGGACTCATGGTCCCAGAGCAGAAGCAATGTAGAATTCGGCCCAACTGTATTATGTATTTGTGGAGGCTACCTTCCACTATGCCCCAGACATGCTTGGGTAGTTCTTTTCTTGATCCTTGGTGCACTTTATGTCCACCTACATTTTTAACAAATATCTTTGTTAGAATTATTTTTCTTAACCTCCCCACTAATGTATAAACTCTTTCCCAGAAGGCATGGATTCATTAGCAATAGTGACAGTTACATGGACAATAATATTTCGTATTTACAGGAACCTTACTCTGTGCCCAGTACTGCTCTCAGCTCTACTTGTGTTATACCCTCAAGTCAACCCTGTGAAGTAGATACTATCATTGTCTCTGTTTTACAGATGGGAAACTGAGGCATAAGGAGGTTAAGACAAAGAGAGATGTAGCAGCCAGGGTTCAACCAGAGAAACGGAACCAGTAGGAGAGCCATATTAAGAGATTGATTGCAAGGAATTGGCTCACAGGCGACTATGGGGCCTGTCCAAGCAGGTTCAAGATTGCAGGGCAGACAGGAATCCTCAGACACTGTCTGAAGTGAGGATCTACCCATAAAGTTGCTACTGCGCCAAGGAAGCCTCGGCTCTGCTCTTCAGACCTTTCAGCTGAATCAGGCCCACCCTGATTATGGCTTATGTAGGTCATCTTTCTTACTGAAAGTCAACTGCTTATGGGTTTTAATCACATCTACAGAATGCCTCACAGAAACAGATGAGTGTTTGATGGAATCTCTGGGTGCTGTCGTCTTGCCAGTTTCAAGAAAGAGGGGTGATGGTTTGAGTGGTTCATGTTGACCAGCTTCTTGAGTTTTGTGCCGTGTGACTCTGCCATCCTGACCAAAGCTGATCAGACCAGCTGCCGGCCTTATCGTCCAGTCTGGCCATTGGAATTTGAGGTGGACTTACGTGGGAACTCCAGGGCAAAGTTAACCACCCTTTTAGGGCATGAATGGGAAGCACACAGATGTCAAGAGGTAGAGAAACTTCTGCCAACTGAGTGTAAGCAGCTAAGTCACAAACTGGCGACCTCCCAGAGGTTGCCCTGAGAGCTGCCGTGGCATATTGGGGTTCTCCAGAGAAGCAGAACCACTCGGGTTGTGGGGGCATGTAGATGTATGTATATATATTATATATAATATATATATATACACACACAGTGGACGGTTGAACTACATGGGTTTGAACTGCACGGGCCCCCTTATATGTGGATTTTTTCGATAACTAGGGTATAGTATTGTAAACATTTTTATGATTTTAATAACATTTTTTTTCTAGTTTACTTTGTTATAAGAATATGGTATATAATATATAAAGCATACAGAATATGTATTAATTGACTGTTATTGATAAGGTCAACAGTAGTTTATTAGTCGTTAAGCTTTAGGGAGTCAAAAGTTACACATGGATTTTCTGCTATGCAGGGGGTCAGCACGCCTGACCCCTGTGTTGTTCAAAGATCAGCTCTATGTACACAGAGTGAGAGCAGTTTGAGGCACTAGTTCATGCGGTTGTGGAGGCTGGTAAATCCAAGATCTAGAGGATGGGCTGGCAGACTGGAGACCAAAGGAAGAGGCAGTGTTGCAGTTCAAATCTGTAGGCTGTCTCCTAGCCGAATGTCCTCTTGCTCAGGGGAGGTTAGTCTTTTTGTTCTATTCAAGTCATCAGCTGGTTTGAGGAGACCCACTCACATTATGGAGGGCAGTCTGCTTTGCTCAAAGTCCACCACAGACCCTCTTACAAAAACACCCAGAACTATGTTTATCCAAATATCTGTGCACCATGGCCCAGCCAAGTGGACACACAAAATTACTCATCACAAGCATCCTAGACTGTCACCCCCTTGTAGTCTTACTGTATGTGTCTGTCCCCTGACACCCCTGAGCCTCTTCCTGGAAAGCTAACAGAGCTTGACTATCGCCAGTCATCCCATGCTTGGTTATTGCTCCCACTGTGGGCCCAATGCCGGGTCTCTGATGTGGGGGATGGAAGGCAGCCCTGGCTGTTGTCCAGGCATTGGAGAGTCTAGCTGGTGGGTTAAGCTAATATGAAAATTATTCAGTACTACAACAGTTAATGGCAATAGGAATTCGCCGGAGGTAAGGTCAGTGGGGGCTGGCTTTTCCTTCATATACACCTGCACCCTCTGGGCTCCAAAGCCACCAGGACCCCTGGGAGAGTCACGCCTGGATTCAGCCTCTGGGTAGACTGAATTTATGCCTCACAAACTTTTCCACCTATGATTTAGAATATTGCTGAGCAAGATTTTATATATATGTGTATACACACACACACACACACACACACACACACACACACAGTGAGGGAAACTGTCTATCTCTGTGCGTCTCAGGCTCACAGAAAATTCATGGTTCAGACACTTGTGAACCTTTGCACTCAAAAGGAAGCTAAGTGGCAGATTATTCTATGTCACAGATGACGTAAAAGACTTCTGTTTTCACTTTATGTGGCAATTTAATACATGCAGTCTTTCTATAAGTGCTCTACAGCCTTATAGAAAGATAATAATACATTTTGGATATTGAGTGAGTAGACAAAGAGGGAAGTTGGCCAGGTTCTTCCTTTGGTACTCAAGCCCCCTCAGAACTTTTGTGTTTTGTGATCTTATTCTTGGTGATTTCTGTGGAGGATGTTGTTTTTTCCCTAGAGATTCGTTGTAGGAGAAGTAGAAGTAAGGCACTGTGGTTAGTCCCTTCTCCAACCCCCATTAGGTTCTTGCATATTGCAAAGTTTCAGGTTAATTACTGGGGTATCCTTAACTACCCACCTGCCCCCTCTTTTTTTAAAAAACAATTCTTCCTAGTTTTTTTTTAATGATTTTATTTATTTATTTGAGAGAGAGAGAGCACAAGCAGAGGGAGGGGCACAGGGAGAGGGAGAAGCAAACTCCCCACTGAGCAGGGAGCCAGCCCATGTGGGGCTCCATCCCAGGACCCTGAGATCAGGACCGGAGCCAAAGGTAGATGTTTGACTGACTGAGCCACACAGGTGTCCCCTCCGTTTTTTTTTTTTTTAAGATTTTAAAGTAATCTCTGTGCCCAATGTGGGGCTTGAATTTATGACCCTGAGATCAAGAGTCAGATGCTCTTCTGACTGAGCCAGCCAGGAACCCCAACTACCCAACTTCCTTAGCCACCTCTTTGCCCCCCTGTCAAAACCATAATCATTTTTTGTTGCTTTTTTTTCTTTTAAATTTTTTTATTGTTATGTTAATCACCATACATTACATCATTAATTTTTGATGTAGTGTTCCATGATTCATTGTTTGTTCATAACACGCAGTGCTCCATGCAGAACGTGCCCTCTTCAATACCCATCAACAGGCTAACCCATTCCCCCACCCCCCTCCCCTCTAGAACCCTCAGTTTGTTTTTCAGAGTCCATCGTCTCTCATGGTTCGTCTCCCCCTCCAATTTCCCCCCTTCATTCTTCCCCTCCTGCTATCTTCTTTTTTTTTTCCCTTAACATATATTGCATTATTTGTTTCAGAAGTACAGATCTGTGATTCAACAGTCTTGCACAATTCACAGTGCTCACCATACCACATACCCTCCCCAATGTCTATCACCCAGACACCCCATCCTCCCACCCCACCCCCACTCCAGCAGCCCTCAGTTTGTTTCCTGAGATTAAGAATTCCTCATATCAGTGAAGTCATATGATACATGTCTTTCTCTGATTGACTTATTTCACTCAGCATAACACCCTCCAGTTCCATCCATGTCGTTGCAAATGGAAAGATCTCATTCCTTTTGATGGCTGCATAATATTCCATTGTTTACATATACCACATCTTCTTTATTCATTCATCTGTCGATGGGCATCTTGGCTCTTTCCACAGTTTGGCTATTGTGGACATTGCTGCTATAAACATCGGGGTGCACCCGATGTGTACCCCTTCGGATCCCTACATTTGTATCTTTGGGGTAAATACCCAGTAGTGCAATTGCTGGATCGTATGGTAGCTCTATTTTCAACTTTTTGAGGAACCTCCATACTGTTTTCCAGAGTGCTTGCACGAGCTTGCATTCCCACCCACAGTGTAGGAGGGTTCCCCTTTCTCTGCATCCCTGCCAACATCTGTCGTTTCCTGACTGGTTAATTTTAGCCATTCTGACTGGTGTGAGGTGGTATCTCATTGAGGTTTTGATTTGGATTTCCCTGATGTCGAGCGATGTTGAGCACTTTTTCATGTGTCTGTTGGCCATTTGGATGTCTTCTTTGGAGAAATGTCTGTTCATGTCTTCTGCCCATTTCTTGATTGGATCATTTGTTCTTTGGGTGTTGAGTTTCATAAATTCTTTATAGATTTTGGATACTAGCCCTTTATCTGATATGTCATTTGCAAATATCTTCTCCCATTCTGTCGGTTGTCTTTTGGTTTTGTGGACTGTTTCTTTTGCTGTGCAAAAACTTTTTATCTTGATGAAATCCCAGTGGTTCATTTTTGCCCTTGCTTCCCTTGCCTTTGGCAAGGTTTCTAGGAAGAAGTTGCTGTGGCTGATGTCGAAGAGGTTGCTGTCTGTGTTCTCCTTTAGGATTTTGATGGAATCCTGTCTCATGTCTAGGACTTTCCACCATTTGGAGTCTTTTTTTGTGTGTGGTGTAAGGAAATGGTCCAGTTTCATTCTTCTGCACGTGGCTGTCCAAGTTTCCCAACACCATTTGTTGAAGAGACTGTCTTTTTTCCATTGGACATTCTTTCCTGGTTTGTCAAAGTTTAGTTGACTATAGAGTTGAGGGTCCATTTCTGGGCTCTCTATTCTGTTCCATTGATCTATGTGTCTGTTTTTGTGCCAATACCATACTGTCTTGATGATGACAGCTTTGTAATAGAGCTGGAAGTCCGGAATTGTGATGCCACCAGCTTTGCTTTTCTTTTTCAACATTCCTCTACCTATTCGGGATCTTTCCTGGTTCCATACAAATTTTAGGATTATTTGTTCCATTTCTTTGAAAAAAGTGGATGGTATTTTGATGGGGATTGCATTGAACATGTAGATTGCTCTAGGTATCATTGACATCTTCATAATATTTGTTCTTCCAATCCATGTGCATGGAACGTTTTTCCATTTCTTTGTGTCTTCCTCAAATTCTTTCATGAGTATTTTATAGTTTTCTGAGTACAGATCCTTTGCCTCTTTGGTTAGATTTATTCCTAGGTATCTTATAGTTTTGGGTGCAATTGTAAATGGGATCGACTCCTTGATTTCTCTGTCTTCTGTCTTGTTGTTGGTGTATAGGAATGCCACTGAATTCTGTGCATTGATTTTATATCCTGCTACTTTACTGAATTCCTGTATGAGTTCTAGCAGTTTTGGGGTGGAGTCTTTTGGGTTTTCCACATACAGTACCATATCATCTGCAAACAGTGAGAGTTTGACTTCCTCTTTGCCGATTTGGATGCCTTTGATTTCTTTTTGTTGTTTGATTGCCGTGGCTAGGACTTCTAATACTATGTTGAATGGCAGTGGTGAGAGTGGACATCCCTGCCGCATTCCTGACCTTAGGGGGAAGGCTCTCAGTTTTTCCCCATTGAGAGTGATATTCTTTGTGGGTTTTTCATAGATGGCTTTTTTGATATTGAGGTATGTACCCTCTGTCTATATACTCTGAAGAGTTTTGATCAAGAAAGGATGCTGTACTTTGTCAAATGCTTTCTCTGCATCTATTGAGAGGATCATATGATTCTTGTTCTTTCTTTTGTTAATGTATTGTATCACGTTGATTGATTTGTGGTTGTTAAACCAACCTTGCAGCCCAGGGATAAATCCCACTTGGTCGTGGTGAATAATCCTTTTAATTTACTGTTGGATCCTATTGGCTAATATTTTGGTGAGAATTTTTGCATCCATGTTCCTCAAGGATATTGGTCTGTAATTCTCCTTTTTGATGGGGTCTTTGGTTTGGGGATCAAGGTAATGGTGGCCTCATAAAACGAGTTTGGAAGTTTTCCTTCCATTTCTATTTCTTGGAACAGTTTCAGGAGAATAGGTATTAATTCTTCTTTAAATGTTTGGTAGAATTCCCCTGGGAAGCCATCTGGCCCTGGGCTTTTGTTGGGAGATTTTTGATGACTGCTTCAATTTCCTTAGTGGTTATAGGTCTGTTCAGGTTTTCTATTTCTTCCTGGTTCAGTTTTGGTAGCTGATACATCCCTAGGAATGCATCCATTTCTTCCAGGTTATCTAATTTGCTGGCATAGAGTTGCTCATAATATGTTCTTATAATTGTTTGTATTTCTTTGGTGTTGATTGTGATTTCTCCTCTTCCATTCATGATTTTGTTGATTTGGGTCCTTTCTCTTTTCTTTTTGATAAGTCTGGCCAGCGGTTTACCAATCTTGTTAATTCTCTCAAAGAACCAGCCTCTAGTTTCGTTGATCTGTTCTACTGTTCTTTTGGTTTCTGTTTCATTGATTTCTGCTCTGATCTTTATTATTTCTCTTCTCCTACTGGGTTTAGGCTTTATTTGCTGTTTTTTTCTCTAGCTCCTTTAGGTGTAGGGTTAGGTTGTGTATTTGAGACCTTTCTTGTTTCTTGAGAAAGGCTTGTATTGCTATATACTTTCCTCTTAGGACTATCTTTGCTGCATCCCAAAGATTTTGAACAGTTGTGTTTTCATTTTCATTGGTTTCCATGAATTTTTTTAATTCTTCTTTAATTTCCTGGTTGACCCATTCATTCTTCAGTAGGATGCTCTTTAGCCTCCATGTATTTGAGTTCTTTCTGACTTTCCTCTTGTGATTGAGTTCTAGTTTCAAAGCATTGTGGTCTGAAAATATGCAGGGAATAATCCCAGTCTTTTGGTACTGGTTGAGACTTGATTTGTGACCTAGGATGTGCTCTATTCTGGAGAGTGTTCCATGGGCACTAGAGAAGAATGTGCATTCCGTTGCTTTGGGATGGAATGTTCCGAATATGTCCGTGAAGTCCATTTGGTCCAGTGTGTCATTTAAAGTCTTTATTTCCTTGTTGATCTTTTGCTTAGATGATCTGTCCATTTCAGTCAGGAGGTGTTAAAGTCCCTCACTACTATTGTATTGTTGTCAATGTGTTTCTTCGCTTTTGTTATTAATTGCCTTATATAATTGGCTGCTTCCACGTTTGGGGCATAGATATTTACAATTGTTAGATCTTCTTGTTGGATAGACCCTTTAAGTAGGATATAGTGTCCTTCCTTATCTCTTATTACAGTCTTTGGTTTAAAATCTAATTTGTCTGATATAAGGATTGCCACCCCAGCTTTCTTTTGGTGTCCATTAACATGGTAAATGGTTTTACACCCCCTCACTTTCAATGTGGGGATGTCTTTGGGTCTAAAATGAGTCTCTTGCAGACAGCATATTAATGGGTCTTGTTTTTTAATCCAATCTGATAGCCTGTCTTTTGTTTGGGGCATTTAGCCCATTTACGTTCAGGGTAACTATTGAAAGGTATGAATTTAGTGCCATTGTATTGCCTGTAAGGTGACTGTTACTGTATATTGTCTCTGTTCCTTTCTGGTCTGTGCTGCTTTTGGGCTCTCTCTTTGCTTAGAGGACCCCTTTCAATATTTCTTGGAGGGCTGGTTTCGTGTTTGCAAATTCCTTTAGTTTTTGTTTGTCCTGGAAGCTTTTTATCTCTCCTTCTATTTTCAATGACAGCCTAGCTGGTTATAGTATTTTTGGCTGCATATTTTCCTCATTTAGTGCTCTTAATATATCATGCCACTTCTTTCTGGCCTGCCAGGTCTCCGTGGATAGGTCTGTTTCCAATTTAATGTTTCTACCATTGTAGGTTACATATCTCTTCTCCCGAGCTGCTTTCAGGATTTTCTCCTTGTCTCTGAGACTTGTAAGTTTTACTATTAGATGTCAGGGTGTTGACCTATTTTTATTGATTTTGAGAGGGGTTCTCTGTGCCTCCTGGATTTTGATGCCTGTTTCTTTTCCCACATTAGGGAAGTTGTTTGTTATAATTTGCTCCAATATACCTTCTGCCCGTCTCTCTCTTTCTTCTTCTTCTGGGATCCCAATTATTCTAATGTTTCATCTTATGGTATCACTTATCTCTCAAATTCTGCCCTTGTGATCCAGTAGTTGTTTATCTCTCTTTTTCTCAGCCTCTTTATTTTCCATCATTTGGTCTTCTATATCGCTGATTCTCTCGTCTGCCTCATTTATCCTAGCCGTTAGTGCCCCCATTTTTATTGCACCTCATTAATAGCCTTTTTGATTTCGACTTGATTAGATATTAGTTCTTTTATTTCTCCAGAAAGGGTTTCTCTAATAACTTCCATGCTTTTTTCAAGCCTAGCTAGTATCTTTAAAATCATGATTCTGAACTCTAGGTCCAACGTCGTACTAATGTCCATATTGAGTAGGTCCCTGGCAGACGGTACTACCTCTTGTTCTTTTTGTTGAGGTGATTTTTTTATGTCTTGTCATTTTGTCCAGTGGAGAATAGATGAATGAGAGAACAAAATGCTAACAGGTTAGCAACGTCCCCTGAAAATATACTCTAAACAAATCAGAAAAGACCTGAAACCACGGGAAAAGAAAGGGAATGATAGAAAAAAGAAAGATGGAAAAAAAAAGAAAAGGAAAAGATAAAAACAGAAACAGGACAAAACGAAACAAAACAAAAAACAGAATATGATCAGATATGATCAGGCTGGTGAATAAATCAGTGCCACACACTAGATTTTGGGTGCATTTTGGTCTGTTAGAAGAAAGTGCCTCCCAAAATTTTAAAGAAAGAAAGACTTATATATGTACAAAATAAGGGTTGATTCAATGAAGGGATGGAATATGACTGTACAGATGAAAAGAATAAAAAATTTTATAAAAGGAATTGATAAGATAAGAAGTTGTTTGAAAAAAGTAAGAAGAGGATTTAAAAAGATAAAAAAAGCAAAAAAGGGGAGAGAATATGATCAGGCAGGAGATTAGAACAAAGCCATACACTAGAGATTTAGGGTATATTTTGATCTGTTAGAAGAAATTGTATCTCAAAATTTTAAAGAGAGAACAACTTATATATATCTGCCAAAAATAAGGGTATACTATGAAGGGATAGAATATGTCTCTAAAAATGAAAAATAAAAAATTAAAAAAAATTTTTTATTGTTATGTTAATCAGCATACATTACATCATTAGTTTTGGATGTAGTGTTCCAAAAAACGTTTTTTTAAAAAAGGGATTGATAAGATGTTGGTTGAAAAAGGGAAAAAGAAAAATTCAAAAAAATAAAAAAGACAGTTAAAAAAAATTAACTTTGAAAGACTAAAGAATCATGGGAAAAAAGCCATGAATTCTATGTGCAGTATTCCCCTAGCACTGGAGTTCTGCCGTTCTCATTGATCGGTAAACTTGGTCTTGGCTGACCGTTCGTGCTGATCTTCTGGGGGAGGGGCCTGTTGCCGTGGTTCCCAAATGTCTTTGGCGGAGGCGGAATTGCCCCGCCCTTGTCAGTCAGGGCTAAGTATTCTGCTCAGGTTTGCTTTCAGGAGCTTTGTTCCCTGCAAGCTTGCCGTACAGCTTTGGAGGACGAGAGTGAAAATGGTGGCCTCCCAATCTCCACCTGGAGGCGCTGAGAACTCGGGGCCCCGCTCCTCAGTGCGTCCCCAGAGAAAAGCGATCACTCCCGTCTCCCTGGTCTCCGGCCACACTCCGTGCTCACCTGGCCTGTGACGGAGTGTTTCTATCTCTGACACCCGACTCGGTGTGGAGTCTCCAAACGCTGCAGATCCCTGTGGTGCGCTCCCGTGCCGCTCCTCCCCGGGGGAGGGAGGGGAGTCTCCCCAGGTCTGCTGCTTGTTGGGTCCCTGCTGGAGGAGCAGTGGCCCGTGTTGCTGATTATAGTTTATGGCAACCCCAAGTTGAGTGCCCACTCGGCTCCGTCTCTGCATCCGGCTTCCCTGCTCTGATACCTGGGAGCTCTGCCGCACTCAGGC
>NW_027397063.1:136372355-136380468 GCF_003265705.2 Callorhinus ursinus | reverse complement strand
GTCTTTCTGTGACCCCGAGGGTCCTGAGATCACACTGTCCCGTGAGGGTCCCACCCCCCTCTTATCCACTGGAGCGATGTCCCTCAGCGGAGCTGACTTCTAAAAGTTCCGATTTTGTGCTCCGCGGCTCTATCACTTACCAGAAGTGGCGGATGGAGGCCCCCTCCCCCGCAGTCTATCCTCCCGAATATCGCCTCGGATTCACTTCTCCGCACGTCCTACCTTCCAGAAAGTGGTCGCTTTTCTGTTCAGAGAGTTGTTGCTATTCTTTTCTTCCATCTCCCGTTGAGTTCGTAGGTGTTCAGAATGGTTTGATCCCTATCCAGCTGAATTCCTGAGACCAGACGAAATCCAGGTCTCCTACTCCTCCGCCATCTTGCCCAGCCATTCTAAACTATCCATTTTTTGTTGCTTTGATCTGAATTTTCTCTAGTTCATTTATTTGAGGGGTTGGGGCGGGCTGGGGGGGGGATGGACTTTTTTGGAGTGATGAAATGTTCTATAACTTGATTATGGTGCTGATGACACAGCTAGATAAATTTATCAGAATTGCTGAAATGTACTTAAATTGGGTTTGTTTTATTGTAGATAGATTCTATCGCAAGAAAGTTGACTTAAAAATTAGTTTCATGGTAACAAAACTAAAACATATTACTGAAATCAGATTTACTTTGATCTCTGACATCATGGTTCACCGTGTACTCTTCGTAGCCTCAGTTCTCTGCATTTGTGCAGAATACAGAATTTTCCTATATTGCAACCTCACAATTTGGCTTTTTGTACATTATCTCCTTCAAAACTCCTTAATCCAATTCTACTAGCTGTTGAGGGGACTAGGTCTCTATGTGCTGTTATTTGAACTGCTCTTCTTTTTTTAATTGAGGTACAATTGACATAAATGTATTAGTTTCAGGTGTACAACATAATTTGATATTTGTATCTATTGTGAAATGATCACCACAATAAGTCTAGTTAACAGCTGACACCATATATACTTATGGGAATTTTCTTTTTCTTGTAATGAAGACTTTTAAGGTGTACTCTTTCAACAACTTTCCCATATGCAATACAGTGTTATTATCTTTTTAATGTTTATTTAACTAATCTCTACACCCAATCTGGGACTTGATCCCATGGCCCTGAGATTAAGAGTCACATGCTCTTCTGACTGAGCCAGCCAGGTGCCCCAGCAATACAATATATTAACCATAGTTAACCATGCTCTGTGATACATCCCATGACTTCACTGATTTTATGACTGGAAGTTTGTACCTTTTGATCTCCTTCACTCATTTCCCCACTCCCCACCCCTCTGCCTCTGGCAACCACCAATCTGTTTATCTATGAGCTTGTTTTTTTGTTTTGTTTTTAAAAGATTCCACATATGGGTGAGATCATATAGTATTTGTCTCTCTCTGTCTGACTTACTTCACTGAGCATAATGCCCTCAGGGTCCATCTATGTTGTCACAAATGCCAAGATTTCATTCATTTTTATGGCCGAATAATATTCCATTATATATTTATGATATTTATCCACTCACTTGTCAATGGACACTTAGGTTGTTGTCATATCTTGGCTGTTGTAAATAATGTTGCAGTGAACATGAGGGTGCATAGATCTTTTTGAGTTTGTGTTTTTGTTTTCTTTGGATAAATACTCAAGTGGAATTGCTGATTATATGATAGTTCTATTTTTAAATTTTTTGAGAAACTTCTATAGTGTTTTCCACAGTGGCTGTGCCAGTTTACCTTCTCACTAACAGTACAAAAGGGGTCCCTTTTCTCCACATCCTCTCTAACACACTTGTCTATTTGATAATAATTATTCTAACAGGTGTGAGATGATATCTCACTGTGGTTTTGGTTTGCATTCTCCTGATGATGAGTACTGTTGAACATCTTTTCATCTACCTATTGGCCATATGTATGTCTTCTTTGGAAAAATGTCTATTCAGATCCTCTGCCTATTTTTTACTTGGTTTTTTTTTTTTTTTTTTTTACAATTGAGTTGTATGAGTTCTTTATATATTTTGGATATTAAGCCCTAATCAGATGGATATTAAGCCCTAATCAGATATATAATTTGCCAGTTACTTTCTCCCATTTAGTAGGTTGCCTTTTTGTTGTTGTTGCTGGTAGTTTACTTTGCTGCATAGAAGCTTTTTAGCTTGATGTAGTCCCAGTAGTTTATTTTTGCTTTTGGTATCAGATTAAAAAATCATTGTCAAGACTGATGTCAAGGAGCTTATTAGCACCTTTGTTTTTCTTGTAGGAGTTTTATGGTGTCCAGTCTTATGTTCAAGTCTAATCCATTTTGAGTTAATTTTTCTGTGTATTTTAAGTTAGTGGTCAGGTTTTATTCTTTATTCTTTTGTGTGTGCCGTCCAGCTTTTCCAGAACCACTTATTAAAGGGCCTGTCCTTTCCCCAGTGTATATTCTTGGCGCCTTTGTTGTAAACTAATTGATCATATAGTTGTGGGTTCATTTCTGGGCTCACTATTCTCTTCCACTGACCTATGTGTCTGTTTTATGCCAATACCAGATGATTTTAATTACTATAGCTTTGTCATGTACTTTCAAATCAGGGAGCACGTGCTTCCAGCTTTGTTCTTGTTTCTCAAGATCGCTTTGGCTATATGAGGTCTTTTGTGGTTCCATACAAATTTTAGAGCTGTTTGGTCTATTTCTGTGAAAAAATGCCACTGAAATCTGAAAGGGATTGCAGTGAATTTGAATTTGTAGGTTGTTTGGGTAGTAGGGACATCTCAACAATACTTTTTTTCTCCAATAATGTGCACAGAATATCTTTCCATTTATTAGTGTCTTTTATCAGCGTCTTATGTTCTTTTTCCTTTTATACACAGCCCTCGGGCCATCTTATCTATTTTGAAAAATTCATATGTCATCCGCATGGAGCAGTTATATATTATCCACTGAACATCTTAGCTATAGGACATGCCACTAAACAGCTCATCTATCCTCTGAGAACCTGCTTCATATTCAACTTACCCATCCCCGCACCTAATGCAACTAAATAAACATCTCCAAGTGGTTATCACATCCAGCTTCTATGAAGGGTTATTTAATTATATCACTGTTCTTTGCTTCCCATAGCTACTCTGTTTCCAAAATCTGCCCCTCTCCCCACTGGAGGATCTCCTACTACATTGTAAGATCTTTGGAGAAGGGTTTATTTATTATTCTGTATTTTATCCCTCAGAGAACCTATAGCAGTGCTCTGAACTTCACAATATCTTTAAAACCGTCCTATGAATTAGTATAGCAAAATATTAACCAATCTGCTATAATGATCACTTCTTCAACAATTTCCATGTGACACACTTTAGTTTGAGCCGATGACTCTTGCATGGATAGAAACATTCTTCTAGAAGGTCATAGCATATTTAGGGCACTGAATGGCCAGAACTGGTGGAAATTTGGGTCTTTGTAGAGGAAAGGGAATGCCTTCATAATCCCTCAGATGACTCCCTCTTAGTGTCTTTCCCCTACTTTTAGGGTTTGCTCTCCCAATGCAAGGTCCTACTAACAGAACACAGCCCCATGATGGATGAGGATCTCTGCTCCTGGGCAGAGGCTGTAATCTAAGAGTGCCGGTTTCTTCCTCTGTGAATAATGGGCTGGGTTAAATGTTAATGTATGTGGAAGCCCTTTGTAAATGTAATACCAACAAATATAAAGCATTATTGCCCAACCTGTAAGAGGTAAGGAGGCATGGATTTGCTCGGAGATAGCAAGTAGATGCTATCTTGCATAATAATTTGGCTGAAGCTACTTCAGGAAGGCTGACAATGAGCTGTGCCCTGGACCCAGGAGAAGGCTGAAGACTGAATAGCCCCAGAGGACCCCAAATTCCCTTCAACTTCCAGGATGTGTGATTCCAGCCTTATCAAAACCACGCATCATGGGGCACCTGGCTGGCTCAGCTGGTAGATAATGTGACTGTTCATCTCAAGGGTTGTGAGTTCAAGCCCCACAGTGGGCATTGAGCTTACGTTAAAAAACAAAAACAAAAACAAAAATATGCATCTTAGGGCCTTGCACGTACTGTTATTTGGGTCTTCCCAAGCCTTTTGTTTTTATTTTTAAAAAAATTTTGTTGGAAAAACATTTATTTATTTTATTTAATTTTTTAAAAAAGATTTTATTTATTTATTTGACAGAGAGAGAGAGAGAGAGAGAGAGAGCACAAGTAGGCAGAGCAGTAGGCAGAGGGAGAGGCTCGCTGAGCAGAGAGCCTGATGTGGAGCTCGATCCCAGAACCCTGGGATCATGACCTGAGCTGAAGGCAGACATTTAACCGACTGAGCCACCCAGGCACCCCATGGAAAAACTTTTATTTATTGAAGTACAATTGACATAACATTAGTTTCAGGTGTACAATGTAATGATTTGGTATTTGTATAAATTGCAAAATGATCACCATAGAAGTTCAGTTAACATCTGTCACCATACATGGTAACATTTTTTTCTTGTGCTGAGAACTTTCAAGATGCACTCTCTTACCTGCTTTCAGATACACAGTACACTTTATTAACTGTCCTCACCATGCTGTACATTACATCCCTATGACTTACTCATTTTATAACTGGGAACTTGACCCCCTAAATTTTCTCTAATTAATTTTTTAAAAAGATTTATTTATTTATTTGAGAGAGAGCATGCACGAGCAGGGTGGGGCGGAGCAGAGGGAGAGGGGGAGGCAGAGGGAGAGAGGCAGACTCCCCGCTGAGCATGGAGCAGGACACAGGGCTCCATCTGACGACCCTGAGATTGATGACCAGAGTCGAAATTAAGACGTGGACACATGACTGACTGAGACACCCCTCTCTAGTTCATTTTTAAGGTGTAACATCTTTTGCTTCTAATTTTATATTAGAGATTGAGCATCATAAATAGCCCCGAATATTTATTGTATAACAAAACATCTCCAAAGTTGACAGCTTAAAACTGCAGTCCTTTATTTTGCTGAGGAATGGGCAGTTTGGTCAGGGCGTGACAGAATGACTTGTCTCTGAGGCCTTGGGTGCCATTCTTGGGAGAGCAGGAACATCCGGGGTAGCCAGGGCACCTCCCTGTCCTTGTGAGTCTTGGGACCTCTCCACGTGGGCTCTCTAGCATGGTGGCTTCAGACGTCTTCCATGGTAGCTCAGGACCCCAAGATCAAGTGTTCTGAAGACTGGAAGTGCAAGTTGCCTGGAAACGGGTGCTTTGTCACTCCTGCCATATCTTTGTCTCACAGAACCTGCCCAGATTTAGGGGGTGGGAACAGAGAGCCTACCCCTTAACAGGAGTAGTACAAAAAAATTGTGGCCATCTTTAACTTACCAAGACAGCCATTTGTGTGTCCTATGTATATTAGTGGAGATAAAATAGCTCCATATCCCTTACTTGGTCCTTTGCTTCCAGGATTTGGATTCTTACCAGTTTCCTAAGGCTGTCACAAAAAGTACCACACACTGTGTGACTTAAACAACTTGAACTTACTGTCTCACAAGTCTGGAGGCTAGGAGTTTGAAAGCAGGGTATTGGCAAGACTGGCTCCTTCTGGAGGCTTTGGGAGAGGATGTGTTCCGTGCTTGTCCCCGCCTTTGGTGACAGCTGGTGGTCCTTGGTGTTCCTTGGCTTACAGATGCATCTCTCTAGTATCTGACTCCTTCGTCACATGACCTTCTCCCAGTGTGTCCATGCCTCCTTTTATGAGGCCATTATTATAGGACTTAGGGCCCACCGGGTCCAGTATGACCTCATCATAACTCATTGCGTCTGCCATGACCTTTGCCAGACTTATAAAAGAAGGCACCAGGCTGGACTGACCGGCTCAAAGACGCTACAGTCGTCTTTAAATCAGAGCTAGAGGGTGCTCAGTTGGTTAAGCGTCAGCCTTCGGCTCAGGTCGTAATCCCAGGGTCCTGGGATCAAGCCCCACACTGGGCTCCCTGCTTGGCAGGGAGCCTGCTTCTTTCTCCCTCTCCCTCTGCCTGCCACTCCCCCTGCTCATGCTTTCTCTCTCTCTCGGGAGACAAATAAATAAAATCTTTAAAAAAAAATAAATCAGAGCTTGATGTCACAGTGAAAAGGACACAATAGGATTTCTTTCTGATTATTCTTCCCTCCATTTATTTGCATTCTTTGCTTAATTACTCTCCCAGTGCAAGAATATAGTTCTAAAATAAGTCTGTGAGAAACATTTCTGTATTTTTATTTTCAGAGAAATTCTTTATGTAATCTATTCCTTATTCCTTATATAGGAGCAATTCTAAAGTAAAGCATGTGATTTACACTAGTTGTCCAGTAGGGATGAAATAAGAATCATAAAAGTAAATAAAAAAACTTCTGCCCTATATTTTGGGAGAACAAAAATACAACTTCCATCATTTTAGCACAAATTTTTGTCTCTAACATAAAAATAATTGTCCTCACATGCTACTATTGGGGAAATCGTTCTTTTCTTTTTCTTTCTTTCTTTCCTGTTGTGTAACTGATCCAGCATACCTCCAGAATAAACATCTATCAGGTTAACACTCAGGAAATGAGCAGGTGAGGCGAGGATTTCTCACCGGCAGAGAAATTATCACAGTAAGGCATGTTATTTAGAATCTACTAACATTTGGGCACATAAATCACAGCAGTAATACTTCATAATTACACAGTACCTCTCATTTGAGATTTTATAAGGATTTATAGACCAACTTGTGAGATGTGGCAGTTGTATTAAACTCTGTGCTTAGAGTCTGTTGATGGAGGTAATTCAAGAACCAGAATTTGGTTGTGGGGAAGGGTGCCTTCCAGCCCCTTCTTGGGGGAGGTTAGCTGGGTATTGAATTGTGTGTGTGGTAAGAACCTGGCCAATTGAGATTTGCTGTTTCTTTACTTTTATTCAGAGGTAACTTCCATGTTAACTCTATTTCTTTAAACAAATCAGAGTTTTGAATTGTTAATAAGTACACATGAGATCAGATTTAGAAGGTACATGTCTGTCTGTAGAGATGGGTGTTGGCCAAATGTGGACAAAGGTCTTTCTGACTCCTGTCTCCTAGGTTCCTACTGTGACCAAAGGTGCCTACTGTTGCCAGCTTTTTGTGTGTTCTCCACATGTGTTGGCACATATTTATATGTACTTATATGTATATTCTTATTTTTTGAAAAAAGTCTTGTTTTAAAAAAACACCAACTGTAGCGTATTATACACAATTGGTAAGTACTTGTTATATCCTGTTAAGAACCTTGCTTTCTTCTACTTGGAAATGACTTCTTATCCATGCATATGAGAACTTATTCTTTTTAATGTCCACAAGATACTCTTTTGTATGGACAAACCATGGCATACTTCAAGATTCCTCTCTTGGAGGAGTCTGTTCTAGTCCACAATCCTGTGTGTGATCTTTCAGACCTGACCACAGGCCATTAGAAAGGCTTTCCCTGGCAGGCCCCATGGGGGGAAAGCTGCCCTCCCATACCAACCTGGATGCATGATCTGGAGGGAGTTGCTGCCAAGGACTACGACCAGCCATGTGTTGACCTGTGCCTGCATTGCTGGCCCTGGCACCTCCTTAGGAGACTGCCTTATGGAGGGGCTCTGGCCAAGGCACTTCTGTGGAGATCTGCTATTGAGGGAGGAGGCCTGAAGGACACTCTTGTGCACTCACTCAGACTCAATCCTCAGTCCTTTCCCAGTCTTTGCCCTTCCTGCCCCCACCACCCCTGGCAGTGAGAGGGTCACCTCCTCCACCATCTACAATGATGGGTCAGACCCTTGCCTTGTGCTGTTCTGTGAGGGAAAATGCTCCCTTTGCCTGTTTTGCCTCGTGCTTATACTATCATGGTAAGTAAATGAAGGCTGAATTGTTCCTTTCAGTTTGGCTTGTCCTCATTGACCTCCTTTTCACTTGGCATCTCAGCTCTCGGCTCTCTTGATGAACAGTTTAGGGTGTTTCTAATTTTTTTTCGCTCTTTTTTTTTTTTTTTTATTAATCACCATACAGTACATCATTAGTGTTTGATGTAGTGTTCCATGATTCATTGTTTGCGTATAACACCCAGTGCTCCATTCGGTACGTGCCCTCTTTAATACCCATCACCAGGCTAACCC
>NW_027397063.1:136371419-136372255 GCF_003265705.2 Callorhinus ursinus | reverse complement strand
CTCATATCAGTGAGGTCATATGATACATGTCTTTCTCTGATTGACTTTTTTCACTCAACATAATACCCTCCAGTTCCATCCATGTCATTGCAAATGGCAAGATTTCATTCCTTTTGATGGATGCATAACATTTCATCTTTTATATACGCCACATCTTCTTTATCCATTCATCTGCCGATGGACACCTTGTCTCTTTCTATAGTTTGGCTACTCCACAGTAGCCCATTGCTGCTATAAACATTGGGGTGCATGTACCCCTTCGGATCCCTACATTTGTATCTTTGGGGTAAATACCAGTAGTTCAATTGCTGGGTCATATGGTAGCTCTATTTTCAACTTTTTGAGGAACCTCCGTACTGTTTTCCAGAGTGGCTGACCAGCTTGCATTCCCACCAACAGTGTAGGAGGGTTCCCCTTTCTCCGCATCCCCGCCAACATCTGTCGTTTCCTGACTTGTTAATTTTAGCCATTCTGACTGGTGTGAGGTGGTATCTCATTGAGGTTTTGGTTTGGATTTCCCTGATGCCAAGCGATGTTGAGCACTTTCTCATCTGTCTGTTGGCCATTTGGATGTCTTCTTTGGAAAAATGTCTGTTCATGTCTTCTGCCTATTTCTTGATTGGATCGTTTGTTCTTTGGGTATTGAATTTGATAAGTTCTTTATAGATTTTGGATACTAGCCCTTTATCTGATATGTCATTTGCAAATATCTTCTCCCATTCTGTCGGTTGTCATTTGGTTTTGTGGACTGTTTCCTTTGCTGTGCAAAAGCTTTTTATCTTGATGAAGTCCCAATAGTTCATTTTTGCCCTTGCTTCCCTTGCCTTTGGCGATGT